>NC_056726.1:595292005-595297005 GCF_019279795.1 Protopterus annectens
TAGAAGCAAATGAGAGATTGCAATGTTTGCAGGCTGAGGAGAATGAGAAACTGTTACGTCTGCAAGCTGAGGAACAAGAGAGGCAGAGGCAGCATGAGAAGGAGATGCTGACTCTTCACCAGAGTCATGGAAGTAATGGGGAAGGGAGTAACTGGATCCCAGAAGCACAAAAGGTCAGTAAATTTCTTCTGCAGTTTAAAGAGGGGGATAATTTTGATAGTTTTATTCATATGTTTGAGAGGGTATGTAAACAGTATGAAGTTGACCAAGGGCTCTGGGTACAGTTCCTGACACCCTTACTCCATGGTAAAGCTGTAACTGTTCTGTCCAAAATGTCTGACGTTGCATGTTTTGATTATACTGCTGTAAAAAATAGTATTTTAGAACTGTTTAAGCTAACACCTGAAACATATAGGAAAACGTTTCATGAGCATAGACGCAAGGCAGATGAAAGTGTGTACAAATATGTTGCTGAACTGAGCACTTATTTCCATAGGTGGGAGAGTGGATGTCAGGTCACCACTTTTGAAGGGCTGGCAGACCTTTTGGTGAGGGAACAAGCCCTTAGCACTTTGCCTGAGGCATGAGGATCTGGTTAGCTGATAGACCATGGGCTACTTCAGATGAGTTGGGGAAGAAGGGAGACCTATACCTGGCAAGCAGGGCAGCCCTGCACAGGAAGGGGACCCCCAGTACTGCTCATGGGTCTAAAGGAACCCATGATTATCAGCACAGACTGCCCCAACAGAATCTGCAGTAGCAGGGGAAGCCACTATTCCAGGTACATATCCAGGAGCTAGGGTTGAATGTTTTGAATGCAACCAGTGGGGCTATGTGGCATACAGGTGTCCATGGAGACAAGGTGGGGAACCAAAGATGAAGGAGCCAGTAAGTGGGAAAGACAAAATTCCAGTAGTAGGTTGTCTTGAGACAACAGGGGTACCAAACTACCATCCTGCAGATGTCCTGATGGGGAAGGAGTTGGATGAGGCAGTACCATGTGCTTATGCAGTTACACACAGTGAGGATAGGAGACAAGCATGTGGGTCTGGTAGCCTGGGGGAGACCCAGACAGACTGCATGCTTGCAGCCAGGACTGGTGAGGTGGTTACTTCAGGGAGGGAGGTACCCTGTAGAAGTGAGACTGAAGGTGAATCACAGCTGCTTGGGGGTACTGACGGTCTCTTGGACAGAGTGACTGCAAAGGTAGAGGTGAGTAATAGTACCCAGGCTGACAGTGAGGCACCACTGTCAGAGGATGCCAGACTTCCTGTGGAAGGGGAGCTGGGAAGGGTTACAAGGAGGGAGTTGAGACAGGCTCATCTCTCAGACCCTACATTGCAAGACATGAGGCAGGTAGCTAGGGAGGTACCTGATTCTCAAGGAAAGGTGGAATCTGTATACTGGGATAAAGGGTTACTATACAGAGAGTTGACCCCTGAGGAAGGACTAGAAGGTGAGAGAGTATAGCCGTTGGTAGTGCCTAGATCCTACCATCTGGCACTTCTAGCCATAGTCCTTGATATTCCCTTTGCAGGTTGCATGGGCATAAGATGTACAGAGAGGCATATTATGCCAAACGTCTATTGGCCTGGAATTTCCAGAAATGTAACAGGGTACTGCAGGACCTGTGAGCAGTGCCAAAAGGTAGGCAAGGCAGGAGACAAGGTGAGAGGTCCTTTGATGCCTTTGCCTGTGATTGAGGAGCCATTTCAGTGGGTAGCTATGGATATTGTGGGTCCTCTGAGTACCCCATGTTCCACAGGGAAAACGTATATCCTAGTGGTAGTGGATTATGCTACACGAATTCCTGAGGCAGTGGCTTTGTCCTCCATTGAGGCAGAGAAGGTGGAAAATGCTTTGTTAGAGATTTTCAGCAGGGTAAGTTTACCAAATGACATACTGACTGACAGAGGTGCCACTTTCATGTCAGACCTGCTGGCTTGTCTGTGGAAGTCCTGTGGGGTGAAGCACACAAAGACCACCCCCTACATTCCCCAGACTAATGGTCTTGTTGAGAGGTTAAACTCTACAATCAAGTCCATGCTACGGGCATTTGCAGATCAGTTTAACAGGGAGTGGGACAAATATTTGCCCCATCTGTTGTTTGCTTACAGAGAAGATCCCCAGGAATCCACAGGTTTTTCACCCTTTGAGTTGCTGTATGGGCATAGGGTGAGGGGATCTCTAGATTTAATTCGAGATGAGTGGGAAGGTGAGGGCAAGTCTCCCAAGGAGTCTGTTGTGGCATACGTCCTAAACCTCAGGACAAGGCTCAGGGAACTCATGGGCTTGGCCCAGGAGAACCTGGAAGAAGCCCAACAACAGAAAAAGGTGTGGTATAACAGGAATGCTCGAGCTAGAGAGTATGCTGTGGGGCAGCAGGTAATAGTTCTCATTCCTGTCAGACACAACAAACTGCAAGCAGCTAGAGAGGGACCTTACAAGGTGGTAAGAAAGGTAAGTGATGTTAACTACATGATGGAACTGTTAGGCAGATGGCAGGGGCACAAATTATACCATGTTAACATGATGAAACCTTACCATGATAGGGGGCCCTTGTGCTGAGCATTTGCAGTGGATTGCAAGAGGAGTATGAGGGAGATCTGGGGTCAGGTCTCCTCAGTGATGCTCGGGTTGACACCTCAGTGGAAGGGGTAGCAATGTCCCAGCAGCTATCTCCTACCCAGGTTTGAGAATTCCGAGCAGTGTTGCAGGAATATGGGGACATGTTCACTGGGAAACCATGGTGCACCCACCTGGTGCAGCACCAGGTGGATACAGGACCCCAAAGGCCTATTAGGCAGGCCCCTTATAGAGTGCCTGAGAGAGTCAAACAGACTCTGAGGGAGGAGGTACAGGAGATGTTGGAACTAGGGTGATTTAAGAGTCCAACAGTCCCTGGGCCTCTTCAGTGGTGCCGGTGCCAAAGAAGGATGGCAGCACCAGGTTCTGTGTGGACTACAGGAAATTAGTCACATAGAGCTGGATGCTTACCCCATGCCTAGGACAGATGAGGCCCTAGAACTGCTGGGTGGGGCTATTTATCTTACAACCATTGATCTTACCAAGGGTTACTGGCAGGTGCCCTTGACTCCTAGTGCTAGAGAGAAGTCAGCCTTTGTGACTCTTTTTGGCTTGTATGAGTTCACAAAGATGCCCTTTGGGATGAAGAATGCCCCAGCGACTTTCCAGAGGCTGGTAGATAATATCCTAGCTGGAGCAGGAGGGTTTGCCCTTGCTTACCTAGATGATATTGCCCTCTACAGCCATTCCTGGCCAGAGCACCCTTAGCATGTCAGGGAGGTGCTGGGCAGACTACAGAAGGCTGGGTTGACCATTAAGCCAAGTAAATGTCAGGTGGATATGGCAGTGGTCCCCTACCTAGGACATAGAGTGGGGAGTGGTAAGATAAGGCCAGAACCTGCCAAAGTGGAAGCCATTCAGGCATGGCCTGCACCTGTTACTAAAAAGCAGGTGAGGGCATTTTTAGGGACAGCAGGGTACTACAGAAAGTTTGTCCCCAGTTATAGTACCATAGCTGCTCCCCTCACAGACCTGATAAGGAAGAACAGGCCAGATAAGGTAGTGTGGACCCCAGCATGTGAGCAGGCATTCCAGAAGCTTAAATAAGCTTTGAGAGACCCCACCCCCCACTGTGTTAGCCAGTCCAGATTACGGCAAAGAATTTGTTGTGCAGGTGGATGCTTCAAACCACAGGTTGGGGGCTGTACTTAGCCAGATTTCTTCAGAGGGGGAAGAGCACCCAGTGGTTTATCTCAGTTGTAGGCTCCAACCCAGGGAGGAATGCTATGCAGCTGTAGAAAAGGAATGTCTAGCCATAGTGTGGGCATTGCAGAAACATCAGCCTTATCTGTACGGAAGTAAATTCACTGTTATGACAGATCACAACCCCCTTACATGGTTAAACATAGCCATCCAGCAAAATGTCAAGTTGCTAAGATGGAGCATGGGTTTGCAAGCATATGATATGTCAGTGCAGCACTGCAACTGGGGTTAGCAATGCCAATGCAGATGGGCTCTCAAGACAGGGAATGAGGTAAGGTACACTCAGATAGACCTAACCCTCTCAAGCGGCATTTCTCAAGGGTCACTTGAAAAACTAGCTTGAGTTCTCCGGGGGGAGAAATGTTAAGACTAGTAGAGAAGGGTGAAGGTGGCCAGCCTAGCCAGATAGAATTGTGCAGATAATTCTGTCATTTGTAAATATAAATGTAAACTACAGGCTTGCTGTCTTAAATGTAAAGAAATACTGTTACATGTGGAATTGGAAATAAATGTGACAAAAGTGCACTCTACTGACCAAAGTAAAGCATGTGGTGACCCTTTGAAGTAGACAGTGATGCCGAAAAGTCTAGATGAAGAAATTCTTTCTGTTTTTTTAACCAAGAGCTAAATTGCTAGATTTAAACATGCAAATGTATTTTTATTGCTCTGTTCCTGACCAGCTGCAAGATAACAAAAGGGAGATGTTAAGAATGTAAATGCAGTTAATGTGTAGCCTGGGAACTCCAGGAAAGTGTAAAAGAATGATGTAATGTTTATCAGAACTGCAATAGCAATTTAAACAGAGAGAATCAGAAGGCATTGAGCATTTTTTGGTCTTGATCATCCAACTCACAGCACTGCCTCTTGCTCACATGTAAGCTATCTTAGACTTGTGTTTTCTTTTAGAGATAGCTAAAACTAGAAAGTTTAGACTAAGTGTTTTTCTGTGATGTCAGAACTGTACTACTGAGTTATTTTAAGTATTTCTGTGTGATCTCTGAACTTTTGACTAGCACTGACTGTGTAGTAGAAAGCATTGTCTTGTGGGTTTAATTATTTATTATTAAATATTTTAAAACCTTTTAACTGTGGCTGGTTTGTGTAGAGATAATTTAAGCTCTTAAGAGAACTTGCATGCATTTGGTAAAACTGTACAAGGCCACTCTAATAGATTTAGCCCTGGGCTATACTACCAATTGGATATTAATATT
>NC_056726.1:595299505-595349505 GCF_019279795.1 Protopterus annectens
GCGACTAGTCTACAGATGTTCTGCATCATAAAATTACCTTACAGTTGGCACATGTTAGCTGTCTCAAAATTAATACATGGCAATGCAATAACTGCAACAAAGGCATGCATATCTGTAAAACATAACACTGAAATAGATGGAAAGGAGGTGGACAACCTGGGTCCACATCAGGCAAAAGCAAGACAAGGTAAGTGGACACATTGCAAATGCATGTGTATAGCACACAGGGTGTTGTAGAAGATAAAACAAAACAAAATACATATAACTACATGGAAATGTATGTCACATGGGCAGAAAGATTGCTGATGTCCACAGAACTGGCCATGTATAAAACACACATGTGCAGTAATGTGCAATCATGTAACATCAACATGCATAGGTAAGCAAGCCAAGAATTTCAAGCACATACACATATACTGCCATGCAAATGCTGAATAAACAACCACAGGTGTATGTCACCCGCCTTGCTCATTACTGAGCAGAGGACACTCCAATGAGCATCATTACAGCACATCAGTTATAAGTCAGTGAATGCTCACATGTCAAAGGTATAATTGTGCATCAATATGGATCCGTCTATGTGCGCAGACATGTACAATCAGTTATCGTGTACAACTTTTTGCAGAAGGTGTGAAATTATGTCTATAAGTAATGGATGAGGAAACTTAATAGGAAACTCAGGATAATGTACTGTTAAAGAATAAATCATCTGTAACACTGTGTATAGATTACCGCTACATTGCTGTTTGACGTAGTCAGAAAATGAGAACTATACATACCTGTATATGACTTACATAGCATCAGTATTACCAGCGCATGACACACACCACATCATGCCAGTGGGACATCATGACAATTTTCATCCAATCCACATGGGGAATGACATGTTTTTCTGTTGCACATACACAATATGGAAACACACAATTGCAAGTCATACCACAGTGACAGTGATAGATTATGGACAACATATGTTGTCTGTCATTTGACCCAGCAAAAAACACGTTTACAGGCTATGTCTTGCAGCACTAGCTACATGTTAACTGCACCAATACAGGGACAGCTGAATGTGGGAGGAAAGTGTAATGTGTTAATGTGCGTCATCCATACACTGAAACAGTGTAAATGTCACAGTGCATATACAGTCCAATCAATTATATGGCAGTCAACATGTTGGCAGCAAAACAAAAGTGGAGCACACAGACAATACTTTTGGACCAGAGGGATCAGGATGATGGGGCTGAGACTCCCAAATGAGCTCACAAGCTGTCTCCCTGAATTAATTGTGTATAGCTTGTGCCATATCCTGAAAGAATGCCCCCATCAAGTCCATTATCTGTGTTTGGAACACATCAGTTATAACTTCCCAGTAATCTTTTTCTGGTCATGTCATTGTCTCCTCCAGGTTGCAGATATGATGGCTCATGCAGGGGCAGATGCAGATTCCTTCTCATCTTCATCATCAACATCACCGTCTTCATCAGAAGACTTTTTCAGTGCCCTGGAATGAGCTCATCATCTGAGAATAGAATGTCCATGAGTCCCATGCTTTGTCAAGGTCAATTGCAAAACACAACAGAAAAGAAAAGCATATGTTAATCATGCAGAACATTCCCATGAAGAGAAAATTAATATGACAATGATGAAAATTTACACAGGGACTGACACATCCATTACAGACACAGGTAACTTATAAATGCCTGGCCCTCAATGTCTTATTTGTAAACAGGACATTAGTATGCTTTTGTGTAAACATGTATAGGCTTAGAGATACATACCTGGGTCATTAGTGTTGTAAAAAAATGTATGAATGTTCAAATCTAAAGATTGTACTGTCTGCATGTAATGATTTCTATAAGCAGCTACCAAGTGGCATTGTTAAAATGAGGAGAAAGTGATATGACAATACTGTGGACAATATGGAAGCCATATGACAAACATCTGAGCCAGGCAGTATGATAATTGACTGAACACACATCAATATAATGATTACAACAGTAACAAATGTTGTTATATGTTGAATCACCACAGTTTATGACATATGAGAATGGGGTTCCGACATGTAGCTCACAAGACATTTCCCTGCGAGCTACATCACGGAAACCAAATGGCTGCAGCAGCACTTTGCCATAGTGCAATACGGCTGAAAAGCATAGCCGCTGCAGCTGTAAACTATGAACGGAAATATTATACCTGGTGGCGATCCTTAAAGACAGCTGCCTGGCTGTATTCAAGCAGAGACAGCCGTACTGGATGTGTAACACATTCCTTATTCTCATTCAAGGAATGCATTTATTTCATTATTTATTTATTTTATTGACAGACGTCGCCTGGATGAAGAATGGTCTCCTTATATGGATCCTAGAACAGGATTTCAAAGTATGAACAGGTGTTGGTCATGTAGGTAACGAGTTTGCAAAACTTCTGTCATGTCAGCACTGTGCTCAAGAACCATTAACAGTAATGTAAATCATTCACTCAGACATTGGGATAGAGTCATATATCATAGAACTGAACCGTGCAAGTTGCTTTACATAAGGAGACAGTAAGGAATGTGTGAGGACCGTGATATTCCTTCCCAGAGGGCACATCACTAAGCAAATACATACATCTTCCCTGTTCTGCATTACAACTGTAAGTCTGACCATCCCACTCCCTGAAAAGATGAGGATGATGCTGGTGTTAAACCACATGTAACATTTAATGATAAAACTGAACTTCATAGCACTTTTACAAAGCATACACTATTAACAAAAGCATTGGTCAGACATATAACAGTCTGCAGCAAGCTTTACTGACCCTGCTATTAAAAAGCTGATGTTAATGGATAATGACAGGTTATGAATATGTTCATAGGAATTCGATGAATAACCAAATTATTCATAATCAGGCACAAAACATACAATCATATAAATAAATCTCTAAAGACGTGCTATGGGTGAATTAAACAAAGATAACAGTTAAAGATATGTTTTCCCTATATTGACTGAAATGTGCAGCACTCCAAAATGTAAACATGCTGGCCTGTTTCCTTAAAAGCCGAGCTAACAGCCAGCACACATTCTTATTAAACAAGCAGATACTCCTCTACAATCCCTGTTGTAAGAAAGCTGACGTTAACACATAATTACAGATTACGTGCATATTTGTAGGAATTCCATGACTAACTCAGGTATGCATAACCATGCACAACATAAACATTAGTACCAATGTTTGCAATATGCTTCTCCAATGAAATGCTATGGGTAAAGTAAACCAGGACAGAAATTACAGATATGTTTCTCTAAGGTAGAATGGAACCCAAAGCCCGCCAAAATGTACACATGGTGTCCAGTCTTCTTACAGGCTGAGCTAACAGGTAGCAAGAGTTTTATTTTAACAGGTACTACAAGTGTTTATTCAAATTCCTGCAAACAATGGATGAATACAGAAAGTGCAATTACTGGACATTTTATTGTAAAGAAATAACAGCTATCAACACATAAATGATAGTATATGTGTAAGCAGTTGGACAGGCTTCCTTTTTGACATAAATAAACATGAATGTTTACTTTAGTGGGCGTAATGAATTCAAGAAGTTATGTATTTGTTTTCCTTCTGAAGTATAACTGTGCAGTAGTTGATACTGTAGTACT
Source organism: Protopterus annectens (assembly GCF_019279795.1). NCBI lineage: Eukaryota > Metazoa > Chordata > Ceratodontiformes > Protopteridae > Protopterus > Protopterus annectens. Next base: position 595,303,138 of record NC_056726.1, read on the forward strand.
ATAATGGAAAACAACAAAGTGTGCAGCCATCCACGGCCTAGGTGCTATAAGTGTCAGTGATGCATGAGGTCAGCATCTATGTGAAATTATGTCGTTAGATGTTGTAAAACATATGTACATCTACAAAGGTCATAATTATGGATATTATAAAAATTATTAAAAAAATTAACAGCATGGGATTCGAACCCACAGTTATAAGGACAACATTCACCATGTCCACTTAATTATAACATTAGCTTATTGTCACAGCAGATACTAAATCGTTATATAAACAATCTATCATATATATAAACCATCTATCATATATATATATATATATATATATATATATATATATATATATATATATATATATATGGGTCTGGTTCATTTCGACGAAAGCACATTTTGTCGAATTTCATGTCACCAAGACCAAATCACCGAAAGCACATTTCGCCAAAAACTAATTTTGCTAAAAGTAGATTTCACCGAAAATAGTAGTGGCAATGTATATGATCTTTTCCCCACTGTAGTGCAACCTGGGAGTTAGAATATATAGTGGGGGGGTGCAGCCCCCCACATTGAGGGGGCCACACACCCCAATGTGGGGGGCTGCACCCCCCCCTCACACACACACACACACACACACACACACCTACTATATATTCTAACTCCAGGATCACACTACAGTGCGGAAAAGGGCATATACACTGCCACTACTATTTTCAGTGAAATGTGCTTTCGGCGAAATGAGTTTTTGGCAAAATGTGCTTTCAGCGATTTGGTGCTGCTGAAATAACATCCAACGAAATGTGCTTTCGGCAAAATGAACCAGATCCATACCAAGTATGTTAGGGCAAAATTGACATAGATTGCATGAGTGTGTAGTACAGATGTGCTACATGACATTTATGTCAGTATTTATCGGTTCATTACCATCTGGAGTACAGTTGCAACATCCATCACATGTGTATCTGCTGCCCTTGCTACTATGATGTAGATGTGTTGCTGTCAGTATTGTTTGTTTGAGTTGCTGTTCTCTGCTTGACTATTGCTGATCTCTGTCTGCATTTGATTTTGAGTTGAAGTTATTCATTTAAGGTTTGGTTACTTCTATTTTTTATCTTTTCCTTATATTGCATTTTGTTTTGTTTTAAGTTTTTTGCTCTTTTGGAGTTTTACAAGGTCTTGGCTAGGGTTAGTTAGAAAAGGTAGAAAAGAATTCTTTGCAGACAGTGAATAACATCCAGCTAATTAGCCAGAGGAGTTGAGAAATTGCATTCCTCATTTAAGTAGAAATATCGCATGTTTGACTTGCTGTTCTCTGCCTGAGTATTGCTGATCTCTGTCTCCATTTGATTTTTCCCACCCACCTGCCCTACTGCTGTTGTACTCTTAAACTTGGTGGCTTTTGAGTTGCCCACTCTATTATAAATCTAATTTTGGACAGTCCTCCTAGTCCCAGCTCATCAGCTCATTCTGCTGAGTACTGAGAGATCAGCTGGGAAGGCCCACTTAGTCTTTTAAACTTGAATTACCTTTTGTTTCTTCCCTTCCCACTTACTTTAAAAATTGCCCTTTAGTCAGCTACTTTTACTGTAGCTGGGCCTTTTCCTACTCTATTACGTTTTTAGCTTTTTTGCTGCACAATCTTAAAGTGTTCAATTCCATTTAATCTGCTGCATTTATTACTGCTTGTTAGTAGCCTGATTAAATTGTAACTGTTATTCTAAGCCTCTTTGTTGGGCTTCAAACTGGTTAACTTACATTAGGACGTTTGTGGCCTATACTCTTGTGGCAGGAGAGGTCGCTTACACCCTTCTAAGCTGGAAATTGCTGGTTGAAGGCATATTGTGTCTGTTATTCTAAAAGTGTTTTAGTTCTGATTTAAGCTCTTGGACTTCAATCCAGTTATTTTACATTAAGAAGGTTTGTGGTCTATACTCTAGTGGTAGAAGATGGTAGACTCCACATTTCTGAGCTGGGAATTGCTAGTGAAGGCTTATTGTGCCTGTTATTCTAAGTCCTTGGTTCTGATTTAAACACTTGTCTCCAAACCAGTTATTTTACTTCAGGAAGGTTTGCGGTCTATACTCTTATGCCAGGAGAGGATAGCCTATACCTTTCTGAGCTGGGAATTCATGGTGAAGGCTTATTGTGCCTGTTATTCTAAATGTCTTTACTCTGATTTAAGCACGTGGGCTCCAAACCAGTTATTTACATTAGGAAGGTTTGTGGTCTACACTCTTGTGGCAGGACAGGGTAGCATATGCCCTTCTGAGCTGGGAATTGCTGGTTGAAAGCTTATTGAGTCTTAGTTCTGGTTTAAGCACTTGGGCTCCAAACCAGTTATTTTACATTAAAAGGTTTCCACTCTACACTCTTGTGGGAGGAGAGGGTAGCCTTCACCCTTCTGAGCTGGGAACTCCTGGTGAAGGCTTATTGTGCCTGTTATTCTAAGTGTCTTTACTCTGATTTATGCACTTGGGCTCCAAACCAGTTATTTTACTTCAGGAAGATTTGCAGTCTATACTCTTGTGGCAGGAGAGGATGGCCTACACCCTTCTGATCTGGGAATTCCTGATGAAGGCTTACTGTGCCTGTTATTCTAAATTTCTTTGTTCTGGTCTTTGGTCTGCACTCTTGTGGAATTACTGTCTAGACAGATTTTTCTAAACTACTAGAGCATCTAATTTGCTAATAGCTGAGCATTGTTCATCAAATTGCTTGTCTTACTGACTTGTTCAATATTTAAGCTTTAATCACTCCTTAGTAGATCAGTGGCCATGGATATGCACTTCCCTACTCTCTCTGTGGCTAGTCTGGTTGAGATGGGTATTTTGAGGCATTGTAGCAATTGCCTTATGTACACTGCCAACTCACTTATTTTTAATTAAACAGATAGTGTATGTTGGAGATGTAAAGATATTTTAACGCTGGAGGCAAAACTCTATCCTACAACCAAAACCAATCCTATAGAGGTTGTCATTAACACTTGCACCACACCTACTACACAGGGTAAAGACCCTACACATAAAACTACTTATGCTGAGGCACTTACAGATAACCATCGTAAAACACTAAGACCTACACAGTGCAATGAAAGAACGGGTCCTCAGTCATCATGTAAACACTCAGTTAAAACACCACCCCCAGCTGCACATAGTAACAAGGTATCCAATGACTCCACTGCAAAGACCTCAGAGAAAAACAGTGCACAGCCAAATTTCCTGGTCATTGTTAATTCTATAGTGAGGCACAGTGATGTCCCCCTTACTGAATGAGTAAGGAGAGAGTCACAGTTAGCTGTCTTTCATGTCATTCAACCACAGGTACCAATATGACTCTGTCATAGTCCATGTGGGTGTTAATGACCTGAGATGTACCTCCCTTGACTATATGAAGCAAGACATATTTGAGCTCGCTGTTTATGTGTTTCAGGCAGATATAAGCCTAGCACTGAGCAGCATACTACCTTCTCCAAGGATGACGTCACATTAGCAACAGAAAATGATTGATCTTAACAATTTTCTTAGCTTCTGGTGTCAATCCAGGGGATTCAATATTCAACATCCTGGAAGGACATGGTTGACAAACCATGCTGCTTTGGCAGGGATGGTCTGCACTTATCCCCTCTAGGCTTTCGAACATTAGCAAAGACTTTTTCCACACCCATAGTGCCTCTTTTAGGCAATGCCAAACTGATAAACCTGCCAACTTAACTGAACCTGTGAAGGAATATCTGAAGGAAGTACTCCTCAATGCTAGAAGTCTTATCAAGAAACTCCACTCCCTGCAAACTTTCCTCTCCCTGGTGAGTGTAGACATCTGTGTAGTAATGGAGACATGGTTTAAAGTCGCTAAGAGTACCCCAGCAATGCAAGGTTATAATACCTTTTACACCTATAGATCAGCTACTGCAGAGGAGGGAACTAAAGGCGGAGGATTCTCAGTCCATGTTAACAACAATCTCTCATCCAGACCAGTTAAAGTGTATAACCCACTGGAACTTATACATGTGCAACTCACCACAAACAGGGTGTCGTACCATACCCTTGCAACATACAGGTCCCCCGCCATATCCCAGGAAACTTGTACTATCTATCTCAATGTACTAGAGTCCTTCACCTTTCAACCCAAATATGATATTCATGGGAGATCTTAACTAACCCTCTATAGATTGGGTATCCTATGCCACTTCTAATGCACAAGCCCACGGATTCTTAAACATTGTTAATACCAACATCCTGGAACAGTTGGTCCATTCTCCTACCAGGGGTACAAACATCCTTGAACTTGTACTCACAAATATGAGGGACCAATGTTCCTCACCCAGTGTAATATATTCACTTGTTAGATCTGACCATAATGTAATATTACTTAAAATAAAAATTAAATACAGGGATCCAGCAAGACCAAAAACTCTTAGAAACTATTCCAAGGCTAACCCCTCTCTCTACTAAACAACACCTTGGCTAAATTCCAATCACCCCCAAACCCAGTAAACACCATAGAATACACCAAGCTATTTACAAAATGTCTGTACAGCCGTATAGATAGCTGTATAGATTGAGCTGTGCCCACTCATATTACAAATAAGACAAACTCAAAAGACAAGCCAGCTTAGTGGAATCACAATATCAGTGGGTTATACTACAAAAGTAAAAAGGTGTTGGCTAAGCATAGGGAGCAAAGCCATGCATACTGAAATCCCCCTGACCAATCTAAACAGGCAGCTAAGTGGATTAATTAATACTTCAATGGCTACATTTAAAGAAAAAATAGCTTCTCAGCTAAAGGACAACCACAAAGCTTTCTGCAGCTATGTCGGTAACCTCAGAGGAAATGCACAACAATGAGCAGAACTTATTATAAGTGGCATCACCCACACCAAACCAGAGGCCATTGCCAATCTTTTGGCTTACAGGTTCAGCTCAAATTTCTCCCCCACTCTCCCCCAAATAGTCCAAAAATAATACCACATAACACAATCCCCCAACCATTACTAGAGAGCAGGTCATCAATGCACTTTCCAAGGCCAAAAACACTGCATCAGTGGGCCCTGTTAACATCCTAGGATGTTCAATAAATATTTATTTATTTATTTATTTTCAGTTTGATGACCAAGAAAGTTCACTGGGCCACGAAGAGCCCATTTTCAGTGGAGGCCCGGGAAGAAAAGCTCCAATAACAATTACAAACATGCATATCAAGCAGAGTATATAATACATGCTGAGAGTACAATTAACAAATATGAAGAGATAACATTTCTATACAGAGTAGCTGTAGTGATAGTGGACATTCATTATGTAATCAGACTAAACGTTAATAAGAAATTAACAGAAATAAGGATATCTGCATTTACAAAATAGCAAGGATGCAGAAAGACATTCATCGTGCCTATTCGGTAGAGAATATACTTCATGCTGAGGGAGTAATTAAGTACATATGAAGAGATGCTTTTGGTTACAGAATGGCTGTAGTGACCGTAATCAATTAGTCATGTAAGGAAGTATTTCTAGCATCCAGGGTATTCATTATTGAATACATTTTCAGACATAAGAATTTCAACATTTTGTAAAATATAAGTATAAATCTCAGATATAATGAGCAATAGGAGTGGAAAAGTAGTCCAGCAGTAATTTTAGAGTTTTGTAGGTTGGGAGAGTAGTAGGATGGTAGTAATAATCAGAACTGAGGAGATTATATGTAGGTGTAGACAGGGAAAGACTGCATATGCTGGGAAAGATGATTGAGGAGGGGCTCATGTAGGGGAAGAGCAGGGGCATATCCATTTAGAGGGTAGGTAGGTAGGAGTAGGAGGGATTTGAAGTTGGTGTGGTTTGGACTATTCTGGAGAGGGGGGGGGTTCATAGTTTGGCTAAGGAGTACGATAGCACAAGTTGGCCAGGGGGCCGGTAAAGTTTGTGGATTTGTAGGAGGTTTTGATTTTCTGATCAGAGTGAGCAGTTTGGTATATAGAGCGTTAAGGTGGTGGAGAGGGTGGGACAGCTGGATGGCCTGAAGATGAGTTTGTGGACTGTGGTGAGTTTGAGGAGGTTTAGGTACTTAGCCATTGTAGAGACTGAAGGGAGAGACAATGATGGGAAGAATTTTTGGAGTTGGTGGAGAATTTGCTGATTTTATTATAGCAGGATTCCAGTTTGGATTGTAAGCCAAGTTGGAGGTTGGTGAGCAGGGGAGTGCCGTACATGAGAGAGGGGGGAGAAGAAAGGAAGAGGCTAAGGTCTTTCTGGCAGAGGGAGTGAGGTAGTGATTGTGTCTGTACAGGAGTCCTAATTTGTGGTGAGGTTTTTTTGATGGTTGTTTGAATATGGAAGTCGAATTTTAGATGCTCATCAATGGTAACACCTAGCAACTTAGTGTGGGATACAGTTTCAATGGGGGTGTTATTCTGGCTTAGTATGGTGAAGGAAGTATTATCAATGGAGGAGATTCTGGAGGAAGTAAAGATCATTAGTTTAGTTTTATTTGCATTTAGGGCGAGGTGATTGTTGTGCATCCAAGTTTCTGTTTTAGTAAAAGCTGACTGGGTTTTTAGTAGTAGGTCGGAGGGGGAGTCAGCAGTGTAGATGATTGTAGAATCATCTGCATACTGGATTAGGGAGTTATTGGGATAGTGTGGTGAAAGTTATTGATGAATATGTTGAAGAGAAGGGAGCTTAGAACAGAACCTTGGGGAACGCTGGTGGAGGTGTGTAAGAAGGAGGAGGTTGAAGATTTCCATTTTACAGCTTTCTGTCTTTTGGAGAAGTACCTAGAAAACCAGGATATGGTAGATGGAGATAGGTTGAGAGACATGAGTTGAGATAGGAGTATGAGGTAGGAGATGGTGTCAAAAGCTTTGGATAGGTCTAGGAACAGGGTAGATATGAGTTTGTCAGCATCACGGGCATGGGTGATGGATTCAAGGAAGGAGAGAAGGGCAGGAATGGTACTGTGGCCAGGATGCAAACCATGTTGGGTGGGGGTAAGGAGGATATTGTGTGTTAGGTATGACATCAATTGAGCATGAATACATTTTTCTAGGATTTTTGAGAGTGGAGAAAGGATGACAATGGGCCTAAAATTGGTGGTGTCATAGTTTTTACCTCCCTTGTGGAGTGAAATGATGTATGCATGTTTCCAAATTGAAGGGACATAGTATTCTTGCATGGATCTGTTTATTAAAATGGTGATTGGCAGGGCTATGCTGTCAGCAGATAATTTGAGGAAGGGTGGGAGTAAACTCTCTGCCGCAATGCAGCATGGTTTTAGCGGGAGGAGGAGTTGTTTTATTGTGCTTGTGGGGGCAAGGTTGAGGTTGAATGTAGGGGATTGTTGCGTATTGTCAGAAGGGTGAAGGGAGGGTGGGGGGGTGAACTTGGAGGGGGGTGTGGGAAGGTGGTGGTTAGTTTGGCTATACACTCCACAAAGGAGTTAAATGATGTGGCTGTTTCTAGGTCAGTGAGGTTTGGGAGAGGACAAGGGTTATCTTTCTTTCCAGGATGGAGGAGGGAGGAGATAGAATTCCAGAATCTTTGTGGGTTGGTGGAGTGCTCAGATTGGAGCTTGGTGTAGTATGTTTTGTGATCTGTAGTTATTATTTTTTTTACGGTATTGCAGAGTTCTTTGAATTCTAGTAGGGTATTAGGTAGTTTATTGTTATGGAATTGTTTCCACTTTTTGTCTCTTAGGAGCATGGTTTGTTTGGTTTCTTTTGATAACCAGGGAGAGATTTTAGATTTGACCCGTTTGGTTCTGAGAGGAACATTGCTGTTGAGTAGATTTAACAAGGTTTCATTAAAGTAGATGATTGCATTGTTGAGGGGCAGGGTTTGTAAAGGGGTCCAGTCAATTAGTTTTAGACAGTCAGTGAATATTTGAGGGTTGAACTTAGAGAGGTTACAGGTTTGAATGTAGTGATGTTGCTTTTGGAGTGTAGAAGGGTGCTGGATGAAACATGACCACTCTGGTCCTCTTGAATCACTTTTCAACTGCAGCCTTTAGTCAGGTTTTCTGCCCTAGGAATGAAAGATGGTTTCAGTTATTCCACTGCACACTGATCTGGGTAACTACAGGCCCATAAGTCCTACCAGCCTTATATGTAAGGCCATGGAAAGAATTATCATGGACATGATAAATTAGGACACAGGAAACCTGCAAATGCTGAACCCATCATACTTTGGCTTTATTAAAGGAAGGTCATGCCTACAAAATCTGGTGAACTTTTTTGAGAGGGTCACCAAAGCATTGGATGAGGGTAAGACTGTACACACAGCTTACCTCAATCTGGCCAAGACTTTTGATACAATACCCCACTCAGACATTAAAGACAAGATCACTAATTTAGGTATAAACCCTTTTATCACCCTCTGGATAGCCAGCTGGCTCACTGATAGGACCCAGGAGGTTAAAGTAGGTAAGGCCACCTACACCAAAAGGCCAGTCATTAGGCCATGGCTCAGTGCTGGGCCGGCTTCTTTTTGGCATCTGGTTCTCTGAAATGGAAGCAAATGCTGAAGGTTTATGGCTGAGTACGTTTGCAGATGATTGGAAGCTGGGGGCTATCATCAACTCCTCTGCAGACACCAGCATTCTTCAAGAAGGATTATTTCTTACTAACAAATTGTGCCAAAGCCATGGCTGTAAACTCAGTGCTAAGAAATGCATAATTATACCCTTTGGGAAGTCAACCAAACTGGCTAATTACCATTGATAATACACCCCTAAGAGTCGACCTAGTGGTCAGTGATCTGGGTACACACATAGACAGAAGCCTTACCCCTGGCCACTGTGTTGCCACAGTGGTGAGGAAATTTATGTTGCGCAACATATAAGTAAGGGCATGGCATATAGGTCCAAAGAGGTCATTATCCCATTGTACTCTGTTGTTATCAGATCAGTCATAGAGTACAATGCTTCCTTTGGTATGTACCTAACCAGGCATTTGCATTAACTAACGTGACCACAAAGATTCCTTACAAAAAGAATACAAGGCAGAACAAACCTGCCTTATGCAAAGTGCCTTAAAGCCCTTTCCCTCTACGTAGTCTCCTGCAAATTGCTGAGGGGTGATCTATGCCACCTTACCCAACACTTACAAATCACCTACATATTCATAAGTCAAAGAGTACCAGAAATACATGGTCTAATGACCTGTAGCTTGTCTGTGACTTAACCAAAACATGCTGAAGAGGCAACTATGTGTCCCACAGACTGCCCCTCTATTACCCAGCTTAAGCACAACCTAGACAAGTGGATGGGGAATAGGAAATTTACACCGGGCCTGGAACCTATGTCCCTTATGGACAGAGGTAGGTTATAAATGCCTGTCCCTCAATGTCCTGTTTGGATAAAGGAATCATTTTTCTTTCAGGAAAACTTGGCTAGGCTTAGAAAGGCCACCCCCCAGGTTGTTAGACTAGTAACAGTTTATGAATCTATGAATAAATACATGGCTGTGTTGACTTTCTCTTTACTTTCCAAATGCAGGATCCACAGTACAACCCACAAGCTCTCCACAACAGGCAGTGGTAGCTATTAACTATGTTTCCTACCTGTCCTTGCTGTTAATCCTGTTGTTGCTCTCCATTAATACTGTGTCATTCTTTCCATTCCTAGGCCAGTCTACATCAACATCATCAGATGCACGTATGAGTGGTATGTGTATGCCAGACCTTCTGTATGTTTTAACTCTGTTCATTTGGTTAATGGTGGCAATGATGTGATCACTAATGCTGTATTTTTCCCTGCAAAAGTTGAAGTTCATCCCTCTTCAACAGCACCATCTTCCTATGAGGAGTTGTCAGGTGTGTGTTTTTGTGTATTCATAGGATCATAGGAGGTTACTAGGCTAATGACCCCAGGGACCTTACAAGCCTAGTCAAGTTTTAGGCTTATTTCCATGATCAGCACCTATCACCCCTGTCCTTATTCCTCACATATGTCATGTATGTTGGCCTTGTAACCAAATTATATACTCCATGTATGTAGATTCTGTGAAACATATATACTGTAGATCTCATGTAAAGTCATTATTATTTGTAACATTGCAGTGAGGTATATATGTCATACATCTTTATTGATCTCCAGCATGTGATGTAAGCACATTGTCGTGATCTGTATTTTTGTATCTTGTAGCACATCAACTATCTGAATCATCCATCAGCCCATCCAGAGATCATGACGTGGTTTCAGATGTGTCTCAGCATGGTACTATGGTCCCTGACACACATGACCTTGAAGTTGGGGAAGTCCATCCAAGATAATGACAGTGATGTTGCTGCAGCTGTAGCCTCAGATGTGGAGGCCAACTTGTCTATCCATTTGGTGGATTATACCACATTGGATGTTGAACAGGGTGAGGCCATTAAACAACAGACCATAGCTCAGACTGATGCTGATGGCAGTTCCCCACAATAACCTAAAACAGGGCACTGAGGTAGACATAGGCAAGCAGATGGTGTGCATGGTCAGGTGTCAGATGGTATTCACAAATGCTGCAAAAAAATGAATGGTCACGACAACAGCATCAGTCAGACATCTGTGCACTTGTGCATGGCACAGATCATATGGCACATCAGCTATGGTGATGCATGAAGGATAGAAGTGCAGACACAGTGAGATAATGGCTGCATTGGCCACTTAGAATGAGAGTCTGCTAGCTGTGGCACATTCGGTAGAAACCTTGGCCTCTACAGTACTGCAGAAATGTTTTGCTACCAGCAGGGCTCTGTGTTCCCTGACTGTGCTCAGCAGACTGCAAAATGGGAGAGGTAGGTCACCTGTCTACAGAACCACAATTGTCCATTGAGTACCAGTGTCTGTGGTCCATCCTGCACAGAGTTCATCTACTGGCGCATCTGCTGAGGTTCTGTCAGTCACAACAAGGCCTTCAGCTCGCAGTTATGTTCCATCATATCAACATGATGTTGAAACCCCATCAGTCTCCTCTGTGGAGCAACCAGGGCATCATGTTTCTGTACATGGTTGGGGCAGAGTGGACTGTGGTGTGAGACATCAACTAGGTTGGGTCTACCTGGTATTATCGAATTTTCATTTACCCGAAAAGCAGATGCACAAGATGACTTTGCCGAAAACTTAGTTTCATGAACACCTGGATCACTGCATGCAGTTTTACTCCAGGAAATGAACCACTTGGCCACCATGGTGAACTTTGCCATTTTGCCCACTATAGTGCGATCTCAAAGTTGGTATATTTAGTTAGGGGGGATGTGGGGGTGAATCCCCCCACTTGGGTGGGTTTGATTTGTTTTGGTTCATTTATTTTGTCCTGGTAGCCAAGTGGTTAGTTTCCTGGAGTAAAACTGTGGTGATCCGGGTTTTTGTGAAACTAATTTTATGGCAAAGTCATCTCATGCATCTGATTTTCTGGTATGTGAAAATTTGATAATATGAAGTAGACCCAAGAAGTCATGCTAGACTGTGTTAGAGTGTATCCAACAGTGTCTTAACCATAGCTGGCTCATATTATTGAATTACCACTTTACTGTAATAAACATACTGCATTATGTCCTGTGTGGTTGCTCTTTTTCCTGTTATTATATTGTAGAGATAGGAATGTGTAGCAATGATGTGTGTCCCTTATTTCTTTCCATTTAGTGATACAACAATCTGAGTGTGCATGCATACCTGTGTCAGTTGTGCCCTGAGGTGATGATCCCTGTTGTGACACATTGGCATATGTTCATATTCTATTATATTATGATAATGGCATTATCTCTGATACTCAGTGTCTACATCTGCTGGGTAACTGCCCTTAGATGCAATCAGTGCTGCTCTGGTGGAGCAACACCCGAACATTAATGTTTAATCTGTGTACTCATATACATGCGGCTTGTCATGACCCAAAGATGTGGGTCAGGTGTTGCCTGCACTTGTGGTCGCACTCTATGTTCCCTAAGCCTTTGTCTTCTGTCCCCTATCCTGCTCCTCCTCTGATAGCTGTGGGATGTCCTCTTCAGACATCTGTGGCTGTTGGGGTAGCTCACATGCTGTTATCATCTAGGCCACCTTCTCAGGTAATTAATGTAGTGCAGCCCTGGATGTGTCCAGACATCTGAACCTAGCTTTCTATGCATCAAATACATGCTCTGTGGCATTTCTGGTTGTTGCTTGTGTTCCATTGTCAGCCTCTTGTGCAGGATTTGATGGTTCACGGTATGGTGTCATTAGCCACAGCTCAAGTGGATAAACATAGTCACCTGTTGCAAGGAATGAAAACAAATTTGGTTAGAATGGATATTGTTGTGAGGGATATCTCTAGCTTACATCCTAGCTGTGCTGCTGTACTTACCTAGATGTAGTCCCACAGGTATTTCACCTTGCTGGAATGCTGCCCTCAGTCCACTTTCCCTCCATATGGCTAAGTCCCTGACTTCAAGGCACTAGTCTTTAAGCTCTTGGGAATCGAGTGTTTGTAGTGCTCCTGAAAATTAATCATAATAAAAAAGAAATTCATATAGAATGATAGAGAAATAAATTACATTTTATTATATATTTTATTTTGTTGGCCAGTGGTCTCTGCAGAATCATGTTTTATATATATATATATATATATATATATATATATATATATATATATGTATATATATATATATATATATATGGTCTTGTATTGTTTCATTTATGGTAGGTTATCTGAAAGAAAAATGTCAGGTACAAATGACTGAATGAACATGTGACTGAGAAGTCCTTTGATTGAAAAAACATTTATCAAAAACATTCTGCACAATATATGTAACATAAAAAGTTCTGCCATTTCATGCCCCTTTTATGTTCACCCGAAGAGAAAAGAAAATACACCACACTCACTGAATCAGTGCTGGCTCATAAGCATCTTCAAATTGGGGGGGTGTACTACATGATGACAGGCATTGCCAATCTACATAAAATCTTCTAAATTATATCCCTAACAACTTCTGTAATCAGTCAAAAATGACATAGGAAATGCCATCTAAAGACTCCTAAGTTTGCGACAAAATGGCTTTTTCAGTCATCTACACTTTCAGCCTTCTTATACCATTTGTGGTTCAGACAAATCTATTTGCAATGAAATGATACACAGCCATATTATAAATACATATTTATATTTATAGAGAAAGAGAAAATACAAACAATGCTGGTAGAGATTCTTTTTCTTATATATGTGTGTGACATAACAGAAACTATTGACAGACCGTTTATATTAGTCACAAACACAAACAAACAAAAACAGTCTTTCATACCTATTTAATGCAGGCTAAAGCTGCTTTCAGTTGTTTTCTCTTTTTTGGATCTTTAATTGACAATATCCAGGCTTTTTGGGTTTTTCTGAAATGCCCTTAACTGCTGTTCCAGGTACAAATTCCCCCAGCATCAAAAGGCTAACTTCTCTAACAGGGCCAACACCATTTTAATGGAATAACTGCTCATTAAAAACGCTTCCAAAGCAAAGCCCTTCTAACTAATACAGAAATGTAGCTGTCTGTTTTAACAAAACAATACTATTTATCCTCTATTTGCATAATTATTGTTTACATTATATTACTTCAGCTTTACAACATTTTGACTTATCATGGGACAAGAATCATGAAACTATATTACAATATGTATATGTAAAGTTTTCCTGTACCAAAAAATCTTTATGAATTCATCTAGTTTAAACAAATGTACTTACAAGAGAAAAACAAAAGTTCAGCTTTTTGCATAAATGTAGGGAGGAACAAAACCAGAAAGAAAAAAATCAGCACTCCCCTTTAGTCATCCCACAGTTCTCACTGAATATGAGGTACCCCACCCCTCACATTGCCTCCAAACAAAACAGTGCAAACAAAATTTCATTCTCCTTATCAAAACAAAACAGTATTTGAACTAATGCCACAATACTTTCTTCTACATGCAGAATAACAGCATTTATCCCTTACTATATTCAAAGGTAGCCTTCAAGCTTTTCCTTTCAGAGACACCTTTTGACTATCCTCATTACTACTTGGAGACTCCCCTTTTCTTCCTCGCTGAACTTAAAGATCTGGAATCTGACCTTAGCAAAGGTAGTGGTCCTGATGTAGCTCTCAAATGCAGCTGATAGATTCTTAGGTAACTGCTAGAATAACTACTCCAGGAGATCTTTTAAAGCCTAGCCATGAATTCCCATATATAAATGACAAGATAAATTACCCAGGGGCATATAGTTGTGTTTAGGTGGCATTTATAAGCTGTCCCTGTCTAATAGGGGGATAGGTGTGAGTCCAGAGGGTACATTTTTGATTTTCCATCCAGTGGTCTAAGTTATGTTTGAATAGGATGATAAACAAACTCTGCTTCACGTGGATTAACTACCTACCTTTTCCCACTTCCTACATATTTCCTGTTAAAGAACAGCCTTACCTGTACTACAGCAGTGTGTTTCCATGGCTGAACAGTCACTATGACACTACACACACACACACACACACACACACACACACACACACACACACACACACACGACAATAGACAGACAAAACCTCCGCTGAATGTTAAATACCAGCAGCAGAGCACCAAACTCTATCAAACCACAACATGAAGGATAACAGCTAATAAAGGCTGAATATAGCCTATCTGCAGAGTTAATGCTAGAGACAAATTTATCAGTAACTACTAGGAGCTGCCCTTGTGGGCCATTTTAAACCTTTCCACATTTGAGACTCAAAGCCTGTAATTTGTATTTGTAAGGTAAACACTTTAAGCATTGAATCTAATGTGTAAGGTTAGAGCTAGCATACATAAGTGTGGTGCAGAGCTGTTCCACCCTAACCCTAATCCTAGCCCTAACCATAACCCAAACCCTTTACATTATGCTCAAAATCACCTTTTCCCTAACATTAAAACAGAACAAACAATCATGCCACATTGTCACTGGTACCCTAAGGAAATAGAACATCAATTCTCTACCCTAACTTGAACCCTAACCCTAGGACACCCGCACATACACACTCATCTTGAATGCTGAACCTTGCAGTGTATCCAGAGGTTTCAGCATTCCAACATACTTACAATTTTCACATTCAAGACTGGTCATTCACTATTCTGCCTATTAGCAGATCATAATCAATCTCTTGGCAGACACCCATATACACATATATATTTCTTTTTAATTCAATGTGATGGGACACTACTTATGTATAATTAATGTATCAGGTAATGTAGCTTTTTTTCTACTAAATCATTTCTCTGTAAATCAACTGTGTTTTTGCCTTACTTACTTGTTTATTTGCTGAGACTAACTTTCAATTACAGAGAAGATGGCTTCTCCTATGAAGCATCATAACACACACATTTGCACCACAAATACTTGGTTATGCAGATGAAATACATGTGCATAACAAAGAAGTAGATACAAGTACTTGAAACAAGTGATTGTCACATGGCCAAGCTCAGGTATACCCTGCATTTGGGTGATAAGTCCTCCATACCCCCAAAGTTATATATACCATCTCCATGATTACAAAACACTGAGAAATAAGAAAGTCCCCAAAACAGCAAATGGCAGCCTTGAGATCGTTTTTTTTTTTTTTTTTTTTTTTTTTTTGCAGTTTTACAACTGCGTATGTTATTTTAGAGACATCAAGCAGTGAGCACATATGCAAAAACCAGCAAGAAGAGGATTAGCTATTACTTGTGTTTAAGTTAAGTATTTCTAGTGTTCTTTCTATAGATTTACTGACTTAAAAAAATCATGTGTAACTGCATCTGTGCCTTAACTGAATAACGAGGCTGCTTGAAACAATACTGGTTTAACTAATCAGGGCTAGAAATGTTCTTCCTGTACATTATATGGTAAAGTGTCAGTGGTAGGCATGGTTCTAAGCAGGAGAAATCAAAAGTCAACTTACAACACAAACAAATTATTATTGCAAAAGGAAGAGCACCATCTATTGAGGGGTGGGTCAGGACCATATATGATTTTTCTGAATGCATGTGCTTTGCAGTTCTTTGCACCACAAGATTGTTACATTCTTAAATTTCCACAAAAAGTAAGGTTGTCTCTGATAAACTTTCTATTTTTTTTCTTTTCCTTTTATTTAGCAGGTAGTTGAACTGGACTACTGAAGATGTTACTCTACTATAACCTTGTTACAAAATCATCAAAATATAAGATTAAACAATCCATGATACCACATGCAGAAGCAGAATTAAAACATACAGCATAGCACATCAGCTTATGTAACAAACAAATAACCAGCAAGACTCTTTGCATGACTAAATGCAGTATCATATTATTCACCAGTAAGTTAAAGATTATTCTAGAAGAATGAAAAGGATAATAGTCTTATCCAATAGCATATGCTGTGATGAGCTTTGGATTGGCTAGTAAACTAGAAAAGCTCAATTTAGGTTGGATGAGCATCTGCAAAGTGCATCATTAAATGGGTTCATGTTGAATCCAAAAAGCATTTATACTGAATATCCAGTTCAGTGGAAAAAAATTACTGAAAACCACTTTTGGTAATGTTTATAAAAATCTTATTTTGCAGGGGACAATCCCCCCTTAGCAACCTGGCCCAAACTTTTATAAAAAATTACTAAGTTCACACATCAGTGAGAAAAAGTGCAACCTCAAAGACCGACAAAAGTAGTTTTTAGTATTTTTTCCCTCCCTAGTGGCATTCAATATTAATGCTGTTGGCAACTTAACTGCAACCCTCCCTAAACAGGTGATGCTTCGTTCTGGTAATAAACTTAGACTAGGTTGTTATTTTGGAAGCACCAGTAGATGGGACATTCAATAGCTGAAGTACATTGGGGTAAAACACTTAAATATTAGAGAGCTCACACAAAATGCATTTTATATGGTACATCTTTTTCAGAAAGGAAGTCAGTAAATAACTCATTAAAGTTTGTCACACATGTAAGTTATTTGCTTATTTACTGAGCATTATGATAGAGTATGATAGAATCCTATGTACCCCTCCTCTGGAAAAAAAACCTTCCTCATCCCCTTGCATAAAGGAGTCAACAACACTGACATCTCCAACTTTTGCACTATAGCCATCCATCCTGTCCCCTATCTCAAAAATACTTGAAAAGTGCATTCATCTACAGCTCTTACCTTACCTTTTAGACAATCATCTCCTTACCCCTACACAACATGGTTTTAGACCCAACCACAGTACCAATACTGCCATTCTATCATTCCTTGAGAACATCAACCACGCCCGTAACTCAGGAAACATTGTATCTTCACTCTTCCTAGACATATCCAAGGCCATATCCCATACCCTTCTACTATCTAAGCGCTCTCACTTCAGAATTTCCTCCCAAACTCTCAGTTGGTTTTCTAACTACCTCACAAATAGGCAACAGGCTGTTAAATGGAATAACTGTACCTCCTCCTACCTTGACACCCCCACTGGTGTCCCCAAGTCTCCATACTAGGCCCTTTACTATTCAATATTTTCAAAAATTACTTCCATCTTTGCATCCCAAAGGCTAAACTTGTCCAATACGTTGATGACTCTACTATCATTTGCTCTGCCAAATCTCTTCCCACACTCCTGAAAAAAACTTGGGCTGCCTTTAACAGCACTGAGGACTGGATGCCAAACAATCACCTAGCTATCAGTGCATCCAAAACCAAACTCATGCTATTCACCCCAACTAAAAACACCAAATTAGACAAAATCTCCTTCTCTATAATAAGCTATAATAAGACTGAGATTGAAATAGTTGCTGATACCAAGCTTCTAGGAGTTCTTATTGATGAACAACTTAAGTTTGACATCCACCTTCAGACTAATGTTAAGAAAACTCACCAGAAACTTGGCATGCTTTACCGCCACAATCACTATCTTACCTCCTCAACAAAACTTACACTCTCTATTACTTATCTCCTCCCCTCTCTCATGTATGGAGTGCTTATCCTTACCAACCTTCAAGCCACCCTTAAATCTAAAATGTCATCCTTTCTACAATAAAATCTCAAAGTTTGCAACACACGCCAAATCTTCCTCTCACCACTGCATCTCTCTACATTCCCTAAACTGGCTAGAGCTTCCCATCTTCCTCTCTTACATTCAGCTCTCCACTATCCATAAACTCATTTTCAAACCTTCTCAGTGCCCATCTCTCTCTTCCACCATGACCATGCACCTTCCTGACCAATCCCTCAGGTCTGACAACCAGAACCTTCTTGAAGTGTGCAAACCATTGTGTACTCCAGGCCAATCTCTCCAATCTTTTTCCGTTGCACGGAAATGGAACTCTCTTCCCCCTCATATTCAAACTGTGCAGAACCTCTCAACCTTTAAGACCTTACTCCACTCTTATCTTTCTTCAAAATGGGAGTGCTCCTGCTCCCACCCCTCCTAACATCAATACCTTACTTGCATTACCACAGTAACATACCAACTCCATAGACTATCTCCCACACAGTATTCCAACTGCTTACCAGACCATAAACCTACAACCTTGACATGCCTCCCAGTTCTATTATGTTATGCCACACAGTCCTTTTATTTTCTGTCTTGTAAAATTGTTGGCAATAACTTCTGCTGATTATTACCTTCACAAGTACCCCATACTAATATCAATATGTTCTAAGATGCTATTATTTCTGTATGTTTGCAATAACTTCTGCTGATTGCTATTTTCATAATTACCCCGTATTAACCTTGATGTGAATAATGCTGCTATTATTTGTTGTGATTTATGCTGTTATTATATTTGTACTTGGAGCTTTTCTCCCCAGGCCTCTATTGAAAAAGGCTCACTCACAATGGACTTTCCCGGTTAACAAACTGCAAATAAATAAATAAATGAATAAATAAATAAATGCATTAAAATGTTACATGCTATAAGAAGAGAATAGTTTAATTATGAGCTATCATTCTGTAGACCAGATAAATAGTGAAATTCAGTTAAAAATA
The DNA here is from genome assembly GCF_019279795.1 of Protopterus annectens. Taxonomy (NCBI): domain Eukaryota; kingdom Metazoa; phylum Chordata; order Ceratodontiformes; family Protopteridae; genus Protopterus; species Protopterus annectens. Next base: position 595,322,028 of record NC_056726.1, read on the forward strand.
AGATTTTTAGTAAAATCAAAATTAATTTTTATTACTCACATAACTCATGAAAATCCATCAAAGTATTTTGTTCTATTAAATAAAAGATTGTCCAAATGCAGCCACTAACAACTCTCTGATTTTGGCAGAAACCGGGAACCTCTGAATCCACAGATTTGTTCTTCTTTGCAAGCATGTTGTAGGGGAAGGAACCTTCAAGGTATTTAATTCTTTCACTTTTTTAAGAAGATGAGAAAGATAAAACACACAAAACAAAGGAAAGGTTTAGGATTCATTGAGAGTCTAGAAAAAATGCTATTTAGTCATCATTCATTCTCGCAAGAAACCACAGATCAGTGAAAACGTTTGATGCTTATGTTACAGAACTAAACAAAAAGAGCTGGGCTGTGAATAGGTAAGCTGAATGATTCATTAATACGAGACAGAATAATCTGTAGTATAAGAAATGATAGTACGAGGGGCAGTCTTTTCAGAGGAGCAGACCTGACCTTACATAAAACTGAGAATATGTACAAAATGAGAGAAATTACAACTACACCATTTAAAGGATTAACTGGAGAAAAGGAAGCATGTAAAATAAAACAACAAACAAGCAACAAAGGTGAAAATAAAGCACAAAGTAAAAATATGCAACAGTTGTAATAGTGATGAGAAAGAGGGCCACAATGTACTGAGAAAGTATGGTGCAGCTGAAATTCAAGCCTGTTGTACTCAGTGTAGATATAAGCATGAGGGAAAGGAGTGTCCGACATGTAATCAAATCTGTAGCACATAATTAAGTCAAAACAATTGGTAAAAAACAACATTTTTTTCAAAGATTCGGCTTTTTATTGTGAAAAAACAGGAAAAGAGGATGTTTGTTGGTGCAATTAAAATGCACAGACTTAATTATATGTAGTTAAATAAAAGAGGAAGTGCAGCAAAATAGAGTGCCAAGAGAAATTTAGGACTGGCAAGTAATGTGTTGAATTTAATCCAGGTGTACGAGCCAAGTACAATATTTTGTCAGAAAATAATTTAAAAGCATTGTGGTTTAAGAGCACTGAAAGTAAACAGGGTACACATTATATAATGATTTCAAAGTAAATCCATTGTGTTGGAAGTTATTAAATCATAAACACGGAAATAGAAAATAAAATGCCCTCTTTTTAATTTTATTTCATTTTATTTTCTATTTGTTCACTGCGGTGGAATACTGATCCAGATGGACATTTCTTATGTTTAACCCAGGAAGATGTAACAGAAACTGATAAACATACCTTACAAAGAATACATTGCTCACACAAAGTAGAATGATTGCACAGGTACAGTTGCATATACATCTGTATCTATCTATAGCTATATATATATATATATATATATATATATATAGAGAGAGAGAGAGAGAGAGAATAAAACAGTTGCTATAGCAAGGTGAAAGTTACAGATGGAATAACTGAAATTCAAGGCTTGCACTGTTTAAAATATTTACGGACTATATTGAAGGAGAGGAGGTAGTGGGGAAAAGTAGAGACATTCAGGTGTGAAAGGAGAGTAGTAGGTATTTGAAAAAGACGGGGACTAGTGCCAGGAGGGAGACTGGCTTGATGGTCAATGTATTTGATGGTGTTGAAGAATTTGGTTTATGGAGTCTGATCAGGCTGGATTAAATATTTTATGCAGCGCTTCCTTTTATAAAGCATTCACTTACTGCTTAACTTGAGCAGAAATGCATTTACTTACAGAATTCCTGGAAGGAGGTGATTGATCAAAGTTTTAGTGAAAGGGATTTCCAAGTATGGCTGTGGTTGGTTGTGTTAGGTTTATATCTGAATTAAGTAGAGATGGGGATTCATGTAAATCAAATCTAAAGGTGTAGATGGTAGTCCTTTCAGTTAATCTACTGGCAAAAAGGGTAAGATTTCTAGATTAATATGTTTATTAATCAAGGGATGCTATAAGAGGAGTGTTTCTTGTTTTATTTGAATACATTTTGCTTTGTTAGTACATTGCTGTGGTGTTTTCTTTTTGCAGCCAGACAGAAAAAGCTGCACATGTTGTTAGCTGTGGTTTGGTGGGAGTTCAGATTTTTTTTGGGAGTGTTGGTTATAATTGATGCACCATACTCAAGTAGCACAAACAAAACTCCTTTCCGAATAGCTAATCTACTTTCAGGTGAAAGAAAGTATTGAACTTTTTCTTACCAAAATAGAAGAGTGTTAATTTATGTCTTGATGGAACTGATACTGTGCTGGCAGTTTAGGTTCAGTTCCGACCAGACTTGAAGGTACTTGAAGTAAGAAATGTTTTATATGTGTTCTTGGTTGCTAAGTTCTGTGACCCATTGCAAGGCAACAGTTTACAATTTTTGCATAGCACAAAAAATATATATTTTATTTATTGGGTCATTAAAATTAGCTTGTTATTGACTACCCCACTTGACAGCAGGGATTGAAAGGGTCTATATTACAAGATCGAAACTTTAGTTAATCATATAATTAAAGATCGCTCTTGTACTATCGAAACCTGAAAATCCCGAACAGCTGACTTAACCCAGGGAAGCACTTCCCGTGGCTATATGAAAAAAACCCTTTAAATCCTAAATTAAGTGATGGGCTTCATTATTTGATTAACTAAAATTTCGATTTTGTAATATAGACCCAATTGAAATCATCCTTTAACTGTTTTTTTTTTTTTTGTTTTTTTACTGTGGTTGGCATTTAGTTATACCTATAGTGACCATATCATCTGTGTAAAGGGTTATTTTGAATTGTAATAGTTCAGCTGGATGCTTATTAATAAAAATAGGGAATAATACTGGGGTTAATATTGGGGTTAAAATACATCCTTATAGAATTCCCTTCAACAGAGGTGAGGATGGTTAGAAAGAGGAGCCAGTCTGAACAATAAATTGGCTGTTAGAATGGTTTGGCTGATTCCAGCTGTAGTCATTTAGTAATAGTTTATGATCCACTAGATTAAATGCTGTGGTGAGATCAATGAAAACGGATTCTGTTAGGAGGCCTTTTTCCATGTTTTGTAGAATATAATATGTAAGAGTACAAAGAATTGTCATTATATTGTAGTTTGACCAAAATCCATGTTGATGTGGACAAAAGATGATGTATTTTGGACTGTACTGAGTTATGTGAAAATCAGTTGTCCAAAGATTCTGCCTTGGGTGGGCAAGATGGATATACTGATCTGAAGTTTTAGGGGTTATTAGGTTTGGCTTGTTTAGAGATGGGTTTGATTATGGCCTGTTTCTGTATTCATAGCCCTGTGTTGTTGGTGAGAAAGAGGCTGCTCAGCCATGCAAATATTTTAGATAATAACAGAGGATCAGGAAGGTGAGATACTTAATATTTTAGGCCATTTGGCTTGTGTGAAGTTGTGCATGATGAATCATTTTCCCAGTATGTGAACACAGTGAGAAGACGTGACACAGGTGCAGTCACACAGCTGCAGAGGTATCTCCAATACTGTACAGAGGCATAGCAAAAACATCCTGCATGATTATGTTGATTTATTTAGAGCTTGGGTAGCTTACCAGGAGAACATTATATAATTCCAGATGCTATCCCAGCAATACATGCTCCAACAAAAGTCCAGAAGCTCTAAAGAATAAAACTGAGCAGTAACTGAAGCAAATAAAAGGCATCAATGTCATTAAGAAAGAGACACAATCAACAGAATGAGTGAATAGAATGGCCACTGTTGTGAAATAACATAATATTTACATTTGCATTAATATACAAAATTGAAAGTGCAAACATTGGTTCTAGGTGATTTGGCCACATTGACTAATGTTGAGGTAACACCCTAATCTCATGTAAAAATGAGAAAAAGGAGGGTTTATGATTATGGAGATTACCTGAATAGTGTGATTAAAATGTGAATATTACCCACTGAAGCTAGCTAAGGAAACGCATAAAATGCAGTTTACCTTTAAAACCACGTAATGCAGAAGGGCGAACAGAACATTTCTGAAAGGCAGTCTGCAAGGTTTGCAAATGCCGATGTTCCTTTCACCACTGTAGTGCGATCTCGGAGTTAGAATAATAAAGTAGTGGGATGTGGGGGGCGCAGCCCCCCACATGGGTGGTGCAGGGGGGCTTGCCTCCCTGCTTTACACTTTGTTTTTTTTTCCTTCGACATTCATGTTCAAAAAACAGCGAATCTGCTGTTCGATTTGCTGTTTTTCAAACATGAAGGTCTGTCGACATTTTCAGATTTGTGGTTTCGAGTCACTCATATGAGCACTCGATTTGCGGTTTTAAAGGTAAACCTAAAATGTTAAGTACTATTCAAGATTAGATGTGCCAAGGATTTTGATATATAAAACTAGATGAAGAAAGATCCAAGCTTTGCACATTTAATATGCCTTGAGTAACAGACAGATTCTTGAAACATCCATTTGGTATCTCATCTTCACCACAAGTAATTCAAAGAACACTTATGCAAATTATTGAAGGACTTAGAAGACATTGTGAATGTTAATGATGATCTGTTCACATGGGTCAGTCACTAGAAACATGATAAGTGACATACACAGCTGGTATAACAGATAAAGTTGGTGTAATTTTGAATTAATTATGTGTGACAGATTTAAAATGGAGCAGAGAAAAATTTACTACACTGATGCTTGACATTCTAAATTGCAAAAATGTGACTAGATATTATGTACAAAATCTGTGGTTGTAGAATCTCACAGAATTCTTCTTCCTCTGAGGTAGAGTTATTGTGAAGAAAGTATATGTAAGTAGTGGGGGTGTGGGTGTGGAACAGGTCACTGTTTTAGAGGTACAGGAGAATTAAGTTCCTTTAGAACATTGTGTAACTTGTGTTATAGTACGCTTTGATTTTTTGCTGTATTCTTTAAATATTGCACTTTTCTGTTTGCAGTGGAAATGCAAAATAGTACACTGATATTTTCCTATGCAGCCATCTGAAACTTACAGGTCACATTATAATGTAAGAAAAATGAAAGTCAGACCCAAAGAAAGTCAGAGCAGTAGTAGAAATGCCAAAGCCAGAAGGCAATTGGGAATTCATTATTTTTTACAATGATACATCTTGTTAAATGTATACCTAATATTTTTGAGATGACTGTTCCGTTTATAAAACTGGTAGTGCAAAACATAGCCAGGGAATGGATCTAAGAACTGGAAGAGTTTAAAAATGTTTATAAAAGCAGTAATATCAGCATCTGCATCAAAACATTATGAAGTAAAAGAGAGCTGTGTGTTGAAAGTGGATGCAAGTCAAAATGGCATACAGGAAAGTATCCGAACTTCCTATTGGTCAACAGTATTTACATATATACAAAAGTGATGCTTAGATACAGAAGGTACTGTTGCAATAATGTTGTATATGCACAGTTACATGAATATATTTTTAGAAAGAAGGTTCAAATGGAAACAAACCCCTGGAAAGCTTACTCAAAAAGTCTTAGTACAAAGCACCTTAAAAATTAAAGAGATGCCAGAAGTATGTCCAAAGATAAAATAAAAAACATTTTTGGAACTGCACATAGCAGACATTACATAGCAAATATTCTGACGGCCATGGTGGTGCAGTGGCTAGCTTTGTCACCTCACAGCAAGAGGTGCTCCAGTTCAATTCTTGGCTGGAGTGCCTTCTGTGCAGCATCTGCTTGTCCTCCCTGTGGTTGAGTGAGTTTTAAAGACATGCAGGTAGGTGTGACTGTGTGTATGTCTGCCTTCTGTAAAGGCTGGGCACCAGGCTGGCAACTTGACACCATAAAAACGCCACTGCCAATCAATCTGTGAACTGGTGATCTGTTGTGGTAACCCCTAACAGGAGAAGTCAAAAGACATAGCAGATATATTAAGCAGAACATATTTACCAGTAAAATACTAAAATGTTGCTACAACAGAAGTAAAATTACTTTGAGTGAAATTGAAGTTAGCAATGAAAAAGAAAAAAGTGAAAGATGCACCAAATCTAATTTGGAGATACAGATACTAAAAGAGTTGACTATAAAATTTTCGCCAGGACAAAAATCTCCTATCAGAAAGGAAATGTAGTCCTTCTTTTCTGTGGTGGAAGAAATAAACTGAGTTCAAGGCTTAATGGGCAAAGCTGGTAAAATAACTGTACCTAACCAACTCAGAAGTCAGATGCTTCACAGAAAATATGAAACACATCTTTGTACAGCAAAGTGAAAGAAAAGGGGAACTTTATCTACTGACTAGGAATCGATTTATAGATTTTTAGGTGTGTACTAGGCTAACAACCACTAGGGCCTTTTTAAGTATAACCATTCATTCCAAATCTCTGACAATTTTTGGTACCCTTTATAAACATAAGTAGTGGTTTGGGAAATTAAATATGTACAAGCAGGAGCCTGGGAGATGAACCATTTACAGCTTCCCTTAGACACAGGTGCCAAACCAGGGATGAATTTCCTGATCCCCAACCAGTTGTCCAAGTTACACTTGAACTGAGTTAGGGATGAATTCTGATTCACATGGGTGGGGGACTGTTTCAGAGAAGGAGTAGTCTCTGGGATACATACCTGCCTCTCTATCAGGTCCTATTTATATCACAGGCAAGGTTTAATAATTTAGAATGGGTAATTCTGAATGTGTTTGTTTTGTGGATATATAGGAGTTTCACAAGGATGGAATTTGGCAATGCCTTGTATGTCATCATGGATCTCTCCTCAAAAATCTGTAGGAGACAGAATATAGGGGTTGAAGCAGTCTGCTTTGGGCATGTTATTTGCACCCTGAATTTTTTTAGTAAGGAACCTCTTTGGACATTGCAATTGTTGGATGCGCCTGGTTAGGTGCATACCTAAGGGGGCATTGTACTCAATGATAGGATGGATGAATGCTGAATACAGTGGAACGATGAACTCCTTAGACCTAGATGCCATACCTTTGTTTATAAGTTGTACAACACAGAATGATTTCCTCGCTGCTGTAGATATGTGATGGTCAAAGGCTAGATTACTGTCTACACATGCCCCAATTCACTGACTACTGGGTTAACTCATAGTGGTGTGTTGTCAATGTGATAGCTACCAGGGGTGGATGACTTCCCAAAGGCTACTATTATGCATTTCTTGGCATTTAGTTTTAGTCCATGGCTCTGACACTAGTTATTTGTCTGGGTCAGCCCTTCATGGAGAACATTAGTGTCAGTGGGGGATTCTGTGACTGCTCCTAATTTGCAATTGTCTGCAAATTTGGTCAGCTATGGGCTCTTGACTTTGGCCTTGACTTCAGAGAATTAAATGCCAAAAAGGAACTGTCAAAAGACCAATCTTTGAGGGATTCCACTCGGGACTGGCCCATTTTTAGTGGTAGATACCCCATTTCTAACTTTCTGGGTCCTGTCTGTGAGCCATCTGGCTATCCATCAGGTAACATAAGGGTTTATACCAACCTGTTGAGTTTGTCAACAATGCTGGAGTGGGGTGTGATGCCCTATCACTGGACTGGTAATTAAGGAGCTTCAGTCCTCTCCACTAGCACCAGTGGGGGATGTACATTGGGAGGATGACAAGTGCACATACAGTATTTCCAGATGTATCAAGTGCAATTTCCCTTAATAGCATACAGAGACCACAATCAGTCTGGGGCTGGTTTCTTCATCTTTCTCCAGATCCCCAATAAGACTCCCCACTGGCACATAGAGTTGAGATCTCAGCAGAGTAGCCAAGCCAAGACCTCCAGCACCCTCTCTGTCCAACCATTGCTTTCTGTCCCTGCTTAAGTAGCTGACACCCATTCTCCTTGACGTTTGATTTACACACACACACACACACACACACACACACACACACACACACACACACCTGGGAAAGGCTGGCACAGGTTTACTAGCTATGCCCCCTTTTGCCAAGACTATAAGGTAGTTATTACTGCCACCAGCCAGCTTCTTATCAGTTACTTTTAGGCCCTTAACAAAGGGTGTCCAATCTTACGGTGTAATGTTACTCTCAATACAAATGGTAGTTTGACCAAGAGCAAGGCTGTTAGGAGTGGCCTACACAGCTTTACCAAATAAATATGCAAGTACTCTCAGAACTTAAATATCTCCAGACAAATCACAATGAAATGTTTAAATATATTTAATAATAAATAAAAAAAGGACAGGACAATATTAAATATATATTTACAGTGACATCAGAGTTCAAAATCACAGGAAATATTTAAAACAACATTGCAGGATATTCTCAAATAAATAAAGAAAAATATCTAAGTAAACTTTGCTATATTCCTGACTATATCTAAGAGAATTACTATACCCTAGTGCACTTACTTAATTAGAGCAGAAAGGCAGATGTGTGGTGAATGGGTCTTCTTATCAGGTCCAAGACTGAATACAGAATGCTGTCTCTCCCACAGAGAGTTCTTAAATTAATATCTCAAATATTACTTCTGGGATAGCTTGCAAAATTACATCATTTTTGTCATCTGACTCTATAACAGACAAAACCCCCACTGCTGAAATCTATCAGTATTTAGCATCCACATGAGAAAATACATAGACAATTTATTTTCCTCAGATCCTTGGCAATTGGTTGAAGTCATAAAACAATAAAACACTTCCAAGACAATTCAGAAATCTTCTTAGTTTTAGACATTATGCCTCCTTGCTGCACTGAAACTTAAAGGCAAGATAATTTTTATGACCTAGCCATAAAGTAATTTAATTTCAAATATTTTTCTAAAGTTTTTCAAATAAACCTCCTGTATTCCAGCTTCCCTTGTTAAAATATATACATTTAAATAGTTACAATAGTGTATGTACATTTCTGTTCTATTCAAGTAGGGTACACTGTGGTTACATTTTAAACAGCACTTTGTAATAATACTTCTTCAACACACATCTGTACAAACCATCTTATATGATATACAGCTCTAATACAGTTGTAACACAAACATATTATATGAATCATGTTGATATTCACAAATGACATATAATCATTTACAAAATTCCAGATATCTAGGCTGGCAGTATCTCCTTTCATGACATTTCTTCCCCCCTCAAAAACTCAAGCTAGTTTTTCAAGTCACCTTTGAGAAACATTGCTTAAAAGGGATAAGCCTATCTGTGAATACCTTACCGCATTCCCTGTCTTGAGACACCATCTGCATTGGCATTGCTAACCCCACTGCAGTGCTGCACTGTCATATCATATGCCTGCAACCCTAGGCTCCACCTTAGTAACATGGCATTTTGCTGATTGACTTGATGCAGCCATGTTAAGGGATTGTGGTCTGTAACTACAGTGAATTTCCTTCCATACAGAAAAGGTTCAAGTTTCTGCAGTACCCATACTATGGCTAGACATTCCTTTTTCTACAGCTGCATAGCATTCCTCCCCAGGTTGAGGTCTGTGGCTGAGATATACCACTGGTTGCTCTTCTTCTTCTGAGGAAACCTGGATAAGTACAGCCCTCACCCCATGGTTTGAAGCATCCACCTGCACCACACATTATTTGCTGTAATTTGGACTGACTAACACTAGGGGTCCTCCCAAAGCTCCTTTAAGGGTCCACACTGTCTTATCTGGCCTGTTTTTCCTTGTCAGGTCTGTGAGGGGAGCAACTAAGGTACTATAATTGGGGGAAAACTTTCTGTAATACCCTGCTGTCCCAAAGAATGTCCTCATCTGATTTTTGGTAACAGGGGCAGGCCATGCCGGAATTGTTTCCACTTTGGCAGTTTCTGGCCTGATCTTACCACTCCCCACTCTATGTCCCAGGTAAGTGACCTCTGCCATGCCCACCTGACACTTACTGGGTTTAATGGTCAACCCTGCCCTCTGTAGTCTGCCCAGCACCTTCCTGACATGCTTAATGTGGTCTTGCCAGGAATGGCTATAGATGGCAATATCATCCAGGTAAGCAAGGGCAAAATCTCCTGGTCCTGCTAGGATATGATCTACCAGCCTCTGGAAAGTCACTGAGGCATTTTTTATCCCAAAAGAGCATATTTGTGAACTCATACAAACTGAAAGGAGTCACAAAGGCTGACCCCTGTCTATTGTTGGGAGTCATGGGCACCTGCCAGTAGCCCTTGGTAAGATCAATAGTGGCAAGATACCTAGCCCCACCCAGCTGCTCTAGGGCTTCATCTGTGCTAGGCATAGGGTAAGCAACTGACTTTGTGTGACTATTTAATTCCCTGTAGTCCACATAGAACCTGGTGCTGCCATCCTTCTTTGGTACTAGCAATGCAGGGGAGGCCCAGGGACTGCTGGACTCCTGGATTACCCCCATTTCCAACACTGTCTGTATCTCCTCCCTCAGAGTCTGTTTGACTCTCTCAGACACTCTATAAGGGTCCTGCTTAATAGGTCTTTTGGGTCCTGTATACACATGGTACTGCATCAGGTGGTTACACCCTGGTTTCCCAAGGAACATGCTCCCAAACTCCTGTAACACTGCTCAGATGTCTCGAACCTGGGTAGGGTATAGCTGCTGGGACATCGCTACCCCTTCGACTGAGGTGTTAGTCCGAGCCTTACTGAGGAGATCATTCACCAGATCCCCCTCAGACTCCTCCTGCCATCCACTACAATTACTTAACACAAGGATCTCCCTGTCATGGTAAGGTTTCATCATGTTAACATGGTACAATTTGTGCCCCCTGCCTCCTACCTAGCAGGTTTGCGAAGTAGTTAACATCACTGACCTTACTTACCACTTTGAAGGGTTCCTCCCAGAATGCCTGCAGCTTGTTGTGTCTGACAGGAATGAGAACCATAACCTGCTGCCCCCACAGCATACTCTCTAGCTCATGCATTCCAGTCATACCAGACCTTTTTCTGCTGGTGGGTTTCTGTCAGGTTCTCCTGGGTGCAAGCCCTTGAGTTCCCTGAGACTTGCCCTGAGGTTTAGGACATATGCCACAACAGATTCCATGTGGGATTAACACTCACCCTCCCACTCATCACAAATCAAATGTAGAGATCCCATCACATTATGCCTATACAGCAACTCAAAGGATGAAAAACCTGTGGATTCCTGGGGCACCTCCCTATAAGCAAACAACAGATGGGGCAAATATTTGTCACACTCCTTGTTAAACTGGTCTGCAAATGCTCATAGCATGGTCTTTAGTGTAGAGTTTAACCTCTTTACCAGACCATTAGTCTGGAGATGGTAGGGGTGCTCTTTAGGTGGTTCACTCCACAATGCATCTACAGACAAGCCAGCAGGTCTGTCATGAAACTGGCAGCTCTGTCAGTCAGTATTTCTTTTGGGAAACTTACACTGCTGAAAATCTCTAACAGAATATTTGCCACCTTTTCTGCCTTGGTGGAAGCCAGAGCCACCACCTCAGGGTATCTGGTAGCATAAACTACTACCACTAGCATATACCTCTTCCCTGTGGAGCCTGGGGTACTCAGAAGCCCCACAACATCCATAGCTACCCTCTCAGATTGCTCCTCAACTACAGGCAAAGGCATCAAAGGAACCTTGACCTTATCTCCTGCCTTGCCTACAGTTTGTCACTGCTCACAGGTCCTGCAGCACCCTGTTACATCCCTGGAAATCCCATGCCAATAAAACGTCTGCATAATACGTCTCTTTGCACACTTTATGCCCATATGGCCTGCAAAGGGAATGTCATGAGCTATGGCAAGAAGTGCCAGATAGTAGGCTTTGGGCACTATTAACTGCTGTATTCTCTCAACCTCTATCCCTCGCTCAGGGGTCCACTCTCTATACAGTAACCCTTTGTCCCAGTATACAGGTTCCCCTTTTCCTTGACAATCAGGTGCCTCACTGGCTATCTCCCTCAGGCCTTGTAATGTAGGGTCTGAGAGCTGAGCCTATCTCAGCTCTCTCTTTGTAACCTTTCCCAGCTCCCCTTCAACAGGAAGTCTGGTATTCTCTGACAGCGGTCCCTCACTGTCAGCCTGGGTACTATGACTACTCACCTCTGCCCTTGCAGTCACTCTGTCCAAGGGAACATCTGTACCCACCAGCAGCTGTGGCTCACTTTCAGTCTCACTGCTACAGGGTAGCTCCCTCACTGAAGTATCCACCGCACCAGTCCTGGCTTCAATTGTGCAGTCTGTCTGGGTCTGCCCCAGGCTATCAGACCCACATGCTTGTCTCCAAGCCTGACTGCATGTAACTGCATGAACACAAGGTATTGCATTATCAAAATCATTCCGTATCAGGACATCTGCAGGACTATCCTCAAACACACCTACTTACTTGCTTCCTTTTCCACCCTTTCAGTCAAGGTGAACCCTAGCCAAATGTATTTGGAATAGGGTCCCTCCTAAAGCTCTGACTGGAGTAGACTGCCCAAGCAAGTAGTGCTCCTCTTTAACCATAGCAGGCTTCACAATGGTTAGGTCACAGGCTGTGTATTTCTTAGCAGTGGTCTGTTTCTCATCTACTAAGATAGGATATAACCTTTTGTGGTAGTTTTGTACCCTTGTTGTCTCCAGACAACTTACTGCTGGCATTCTGGCATTCCCACTTGGTGAGTCTCTCACCTTGTGTGCCCCACCTTGCCTCCATGGACATCTATATGCTATATGTCACTACTGGTTGCATTTAAAACATTTAACCCTTGATCCTGCCCATGTACCTGAACTAGTGGCTTCCCCTGCTACTTGCAGACTCTGTTGGGGTGGTTTAGGATGCCACCATGGGTTTCCTTATACCCATGTGCAGCACTGAGTATCCCTTTCCTATGCAGTGATGGCCTGCTTGCTAGGTATAGGTTCCCATTTTTTCTCATCTCATCTGTGGTACTACATTCTCTATCGGCCAACCAGAGTCTCATGTCCTCAGGCAAAGCGCTAAGGGCTTGTTCCCACACCAAAAGGTCTGCCAGCCCTTAAAAAGTGGTGACCTGACATCCATTCACCCACCTATGAAAATAAGTGCTTAACTCGGCAATATATTTACCCACACAATTTCATCTGCCTTGTGTCTATGCTCACAAAACTTTTTTCTATAAGCTTCACGTGTTAACTTAAAACACTCTAATAAACAATTTTTAACAGTATTCTAATTTAAGCGATCAGTATCAGACAATTTAGAAATAGCAGTTACAGCTTTACTGTGGTGTAAGGCAGCCAGAAACCATACCCAGAGCCCTTGGTCAACATTATACTGTTTACATACCCTCTCAAACATATGAATAAAACTATCAAAATTATCACCCTCTGTAAATTGTGGAAGAAATGTATTGACGTTTGTTGCTTCAGGAGGTTAGTTACTCCCTTCCCCATTAGCTCCATGACCCTGGTGAAGAGTCAGCATTTCCTTTTCATGTTGCCTCTGCCTCTCATCCTCTTCAGCTTCCAGACATCTCAGTCTCTCTGATGATTTTAATTCCATTTGTTTCTGTTTCTCCTTTTTTTCAGCCTCCAAATGCCACAGTTTCTCTGCTGATTCTATTTCCAAATGTTTGGCCTCCAGTTCAAGTCGCTTTAACTCCAGACAGATTTTTAAGCCCCTCTGAGGCCAAGTTGAACTGTCCATTTTCTGAGAGTTCTACATCCCCAAGGCCAGTCTGGTTATCCTCCTAGTTGCTAGTTTGTGATTCAGCTGTGACTAAGGCTGCAATCTTTTCTGCTTTAGTTAGGTTGGCATGCACCAATCCTTTGTCTTGGCACATCTCAGCCAACTGGCTCCTTGTCAGCTTGCCATACTCCTCTGCTGACATCCTTGCCTGCTCTCCCAGACTAACTTAGCTAACAAAAATCATAAATAAAACTATTGTGATATGGAACGTTGAATGTTCACTGTGTGGCTGCACCTTCTTTACTGACCACTATTTACAGACTTCAGGAATTCAATATCCACACCACTGAATCCCAATATGTGGATATCCCACCACTGCCAACCAATAAATGTGACACCTCACCACTGGACAGGTAATCAAGGAGCCTCAATCTTCACCACTGGCACCAGTGGGGGATGTATATTGGGAGGATGACAAGTACACACACACTATTTCCAGATGCAGCTCTCAGCATTAAGTAGAATTTCCCTTAAGAGCACACAGAGACCACAGTCAGTCCGGGGCTGGTTTCTTTGCTGGGTCACAATTCCCCTTTGCTTTTTCTCCCACCAGAAGAAAATCAGTATCACCAATCCCAAGATGAGAAGCAGGCTATACAGGCTCTTTGGTGATCAACAGTCTTGTCCAAGATGATGAAGGGCTCTGTATGCTTGTTGTAGCCTTTTTCCTAGTAGATGCATTGAACAGCAACCAAACCAGTCAGGAAGGTCCCACAAAGACACTCACTGTCCAATCAGAGACAGTCAGGAATTAATGACCTCTGCTCTTTCTTTCACCAGGAGCAAAATGTAATATAATTCCAGGCTGGCACCTATGAATCAGTTAACAGGCTTTCTGGTGATCAGCATTCTCCAGTAACTAATGTCTCTATGTTCCTTCATTCACCAGGAGCAAAAAAGAAACACTAATCCCAAGATGACTACTAAGGGCCAGAATGCCAGCAAACAGAGAGAAAGTGGTGGAAACTCTGATATATGTATAATTTAAACTGAAAAAGCATTCCATGAGAACAGATGTTATCTTACACAATACTTAGACGGCCATGGAACAGAGTTGGCACAAATTTGTTTAATTTCAAATAAGCAATGTATTTTATTTGTGTGGATTATTATTCCATGTACCCAAATGATCAAATTAATAAATAGGAAGAGTAACAGTGTAATAAATACACCAAAGTTTGTTTTCTCTCAATAAGGCAGCTTGATATTCTCATGTCAGAAAATGGTCCACAATTCAGGAGTATGGAATTTAACAAATATGAGCAAAAGAGTAAGTTCAGCCATGTAGTTATGAGCCAAGACACCAGCATTCTGATGAGCAGGTGGAGAACATAGTTTAGACAGTGAAGAACATGTGGGAAAGGAGAATCATCAGTCTTTATGAAATGTGGAATACTGAAATAATGCATTGCAGAATTTGTGTCAGTTACCAACTCAATTACTATTCTGCAAGAGTTTAAAAAGGAAATTGTTAACATATGTTATCTTACTGATACCAGAGAATTAAGACAAAGTCAAGGAAAGTGAGCCCCAAGAGAGAGGGAATGATGTGAAGCCCAATGACTCATCCCTTTCCCAGTATTAGCTCACATCTCCTGCTATTGATTGGCTGGTATTTTGATTAGCTAATTGACAGACTGACGACAGTCAATAGCTTTGGCCAAATGACTCCAGACATATTAACTTGGAAAAGAAAGGAAACACAACAGTAAAAAAACTGTTTAGAATAACTATTATTTATTTATTTATAGTATTTATTTGACATTTGTTAACTGGGAATGTCCAACTTGAGCATGAGCCCTTTTTCAGTAGAGACCTGGGCAGAAAAGCTCCACAAAAAAGAAGTGATACAAAATAGTAATAATCAAGATTGTGCAATTATACAAAGCTTTAAATACAGCGATAAATGTACATAAGTAATATTACATACAAACAGTAATGTATAAAATTAAAGTGCAATATAATTTAATGAACTACACTCATAAAACAGTCACTGCATCTCCAACGGTCATCTGAGATATGTGAGAGTAGTGTTTTACAATGATTACTATACTTGACAGAGGTATAGCGGGCATGAGAGGCATCTTACACAGTGCTTCTCAAGGACACTGATCTTTTAAGATGAACTTGGAAAGGGATCTTCTATGAGAAGTTGACTCATAAACACCCTTAATTTAACCTCAGTGATTTAATTTGTCAAAAAATGCACACACCAGCACTGGGCTGACAGTTCCTAAAAAGCACTTCTGCTGAGGACTTCACCTTGACAACTTGAAGCCCCCCCACTCCACCCCATTTCTCAAATGTACTAACTCTGCAGTTGCACAATCACATGGAAATAGAAACACCCTGAAAAAGTGAAAGACATACTTATTCTCAGAGTGCAGAACAAAAATATAAAAACATTTGAGGACTGTTCAGTTCAGAGAGTTAGGCCTGGGAACAGTACAACTAATGACAAAGTTTTCATCAACTCCCTTGAATACTTAATTGAAAGAGAAAGTCCTCTCCTAAGAGTGAGTGCATTCAAAAGACTGAAAAGACCATAGCACAGCATCTAAAGCAGTGTTAAGATATTTGTGTCATATGCCCAGATCTGACATTTGAATGGTTTTAGTTTAAAAGAGTCTATTGAACAGGAAAAAGTTACCCACCCAGAAGTTATGACTTTCAGGGCATAATCTGAAGAAAACAGCTTCACACAATTTTCATTAGAAGAAAAACATTAAAATGTAGCTAAAAAAACATTAACTTTGGGCACTGCTTTCCTGGTATGCTTGGTTTTACCTCTCAACTTCTTTTCTCAAGAATTCTAGACAAAGCCAAAAATAGTCGGGGTGGCAAAGGGCCAAAATTAGGAATAAATCTTAATTATTGCTCCTATAGAAAGTTGTTAGAAAAACAGGTTTTGTATTTGCATATATTTTTCTGAAGGATATGAAGTCAGCAACTCACATTTTGTCATTATTTAGTGACTGCAATCCTCAATGGTTTTCTTAGAAAACCACTGCTTTTATAAGGAAATGGCAAAAAATATTAGGCAAAAATCTGGGCATTCTGTAAAATTCTGGAGAGTTGAGAGGTATGAGTGAAGCCAGAGAAAAGTGCTTAGCTGTTAGATACACTGTCAATTAATTTTGATGCTATAATGGGTATGGCCTGTATGTTTTTAAAGTTCTGGCTCAGGCCCACTGTGGTGAACAAGTAGTGGCTTTTATGTAGATCATGTGACAGTTTTGTGCTGATGCTTTTAAAGAGTAGTCTGAGGGCTAACTGGCTACATCATCTGTATGAAATCATTAGGGATTAGCAGGAAAAGCATTTGAAAAGGTGTTAACAAAGGGTGAAAATCGAAGTGAACCAGAGACAGAGACCTAGAACACGCTAACAGTAACTGTGATAGGGTGAGGCAGGCTCTAAATGACCTTTACCCCATAACAGCAGTTCTACAGGTAGTCCTAAAACTACTTTATTGTCCTTCAGTCTGTAGCATGAAAGCCCTGCCACTGGTTTGAGATCAATGAACGTGGAAATGCATGCTGCTGAGATTTGGTTCAGCTAACAACTACAGGTGCTGTAATATACTTTTTTCAGGCTGCAGATAGAACATTAAGTCATGTCATCTATTTTAATGCCCTGTAATGCTGAGCACAGTTTTTAGATTATATATGAATAATGCACCCCACCGAGGTAGGATTGGTACAGAAATACTGACAGTATTCCCATTACTGATAGTGTATAGCTTTTTAGTTATAAGTACACATACATACACACACACACACACACACACACACACATATATATATATATATATATATATATATATATATATATTTTTTTTTTTATATCTATCTATATAGTTTTATATATATATATATATATATTTATATATATATATATATATATAAATATATATATGGGTCGACTTTGGAAACTTCGAACTTCACATGGTCGAGACCGTAAGATCAAAGTTTGGACACTGAACTGTTTAAATGGAGATCGACGTACAGCGCAGAGCAGGAAATTTACCATTCTCTTCACTTTAGTGCAGTCTCGGAGTTGCGTATATTTAATTAGCAGGGGGGGTGGGGCTGAAGGGAGGCAAGCATAAATGTAAAAAAAAATTGTTTTTATTTGTTTTTTTATTGAAATTTTGAACTTTCAAAACTTTGATGTTATGGTCTCAACCATGCGAAGTTTGAAATTTTGAAAGTTCTAGCTTCCAAAGTAGATCCATAATTGTGACAGGGTGACTCAGGCTCTACTTGACCTTTACCCCATAACAGTTCTATATGTAGTCTTGAAACTACTTTATTGTCCTTCAGTCTGTAGCATGAAAGAACTGCAAATGGTTTGAGATCAATGAATGTGGAAATCCATGCTGCTGAGATCTGGTTCAGCTAACAAAGACTACAGGTACTGTTGCATACCTTTTTCAGGCTGCAGATAGAACATGAAGTCATATCATCTATTTTAATACCCTGTAATGCTAAATTCAGTTTTTCAATAATATATGAGTAATTCACCACACTGAGGCATGATTGGTACAGAAATTCTGACAGTATTCTCATTACTGATAATGTATAGATTTTTTAGTTCTAAGTATAGATACACACACACACACACACACACACACACACACACACACACACACACACACACACACACACACACACACACGTATATCTTTAGATCTG
The DNA here is from genome assembly GCF_019279795.1 of Protopterus annectens. Taxonomy (NCBI): domain Eukaryota; kingdom Metazoa; phylum Chordata; order Ceratodontiformes; family Protopteridae; genus Protopterus; species Protopterus annectens. The sequence continues at coordinate 595,340,242 of NC_056726.1, forward strand.
TTTATCTATCTATATAGTTGTACATATATGTATATATATACTTATATATATATATATATATATATATATATATTTATTTCTACTTTGGAAGATCAAAGTTTCAAAACTTTGAACTTCATATGGTCGAGACCATAACATCGAAGTTTTGAAACTTTGAACTGTTTATATGGAGATCACCGTACAGCACAGAACATGAAATATGGCTTTCTCTCCACAGTGTTATGAGTACCCTCAGAAGCCATTTCTCCCTCTATATATCCTCTCTTTCTATATATACACACACACACATACATACACATAGACATACATACACACACAAACATACATATATATGTATGTATATGTATGCAGGGACGTCGGGAGGCATACGCACTGTACTGATTTCAGTACAACTTTTTTAGAAGGGGGGTAGCTTTTTTGAAAAAATAAAAAACAAACAAACGTACATATTTCTTCCTTTTTAAGGAGGTGCTGGCTCCTTTAAGGAGGATACCAGCCAGTCGGAAGTGAGCTCACATCATGTCCGGCTGGCTGTGAGGGGGAAACAAAGCAAATGGATGGATTATCATTGAGTTGGAAGGCAAGAGCGTTCACAAATGGAAGGCAATCAATTGAAGTAAGTGTGTGCAAGCGCAACAAACAGATATTGTAGGCAATTCTGTGTGTGTCCAGCTAGCGGCAGTTTGAACTGATAGCAAACAGTGTATGTGTTGGCTTTGAATGATCACAATTATTTGAACTGATGGCAAACTTTGGCAGTTTGAAGTGTGTTTTGGCTTTGAACGATCACAATGGCAGTTTGAAGTGTGTGTTGGCTTTGAACGATCACAATTATTTGCACTGATGGCTGGCTTTGAACGATCACAATTATTATGTGAAGGATTTGAACAGGCGCAATTATTTGAACTGATGGCAAACACTGAAGTAAGTGTGAAGGCTTTGAACAAGCACAATTATTTGAACTGATGGCAAACATTGAAGTAAGTGTGAAGGCTTTGAACAAGTGCAATTATTTGAACTGATGGCAAACGTTGAAGTGTGTGTGTGTCCCACATAATACACATGCTGATTATAGGTGTTCAGGCTCAAACCCTGTACCTTTGCTTCAGGGTAAGAAGAGCCTAAAGTCCCTAACCACCACCATTTCTGAACTTTGTTCAGATTTGCTTTTATAATGGTTGTGAGCTATGGTGAGAAGTGAGAACTGAAGCTGTATTTCTCCCATTATTGTTTTTGTTGTTTGTCCAGGTTGTTTGTGCTAAGGTGTGAAGTGAGAACTGAACTTGTATTCCCTCATTATTGGCTTTGTTTGTCCGGGTTTTTTGTGCTAAGAGGTTGAGAGCTATCTAAATGATAGCCATTAAGTTTGTCTTCCTATTTTTCAAACTGCTGATTTAGCATAGTGGTATGTTGGACTGACTATGGTGCATATGGTTCTGGGTTCAAGACATGCACGGTGATAATGCAGCATTTTATTCTAGCAACTTTCCAAAATTATACAAGCAATGTTTAAAATGTGTCCCTGTTTTTTGGGCTTTTGTCTCCCCCCCCCCCAAATAAATGTTGGCTTTTTCCAGATTTCTTGTGCTGCAAAGTCCAGAGATACAGCTGAGTGTCGACATTTTACAAGGAGCTGAGAGCTGCAGGGGAACTTAAGTTTAGTGCTGCTTATGCTGAGTTGGCTTGTACTGTTAATAGCACAACAGGTAGTCTACTTGTTTTTGATGCAGAAGGCTGTGGGTTCTTCTCCCACAGTAGGTAGATGCATTGCTGATACTGTACTGTGTTGTAAAGGGGGGTGGATGCTGTGGCCTGTTTTGGCGAAGATATCTAGTAGCAACTATGAACCTGTTATCAGTTTGCCATCCATTCCCTATTGCAATATTACTAGCGTATCATTGTTTTTAATGCAACATAGGCAATTTATTCCTCAAGGGCAACAGGCACATTATTTGTAGATGAAACCATGAAATATAAAGTTGTTTGCTAGCAGCAGCCTCTTCATTAGTTACAGATTTCTCTAATGTGAAATTATGTAGATGGCTTTTACTAGTTCAGAGATTGTGCATATTTACTGATACTGGTGGACTGTAGAAGTTTGAGTAGACTTTTATGATGGAAGGTGTATCAAAGAGCATGAGTATGTTTCATGTGCAAGGGGCCTATGATTTGAAAACAGCCCAAAGTTAATCTTTATCTGCCACTAGCAACATGTATTTTCTTTGAATGTGGGTTTCAATGCTGTCTCAATGAATATGAGTTTCAAGGGCAGAGAAGTTTTAATGCTAAGTCTAGTTTCATTGTGAGACTGCATTGCTTTGTTTAACAGATATATATTGGTGTTCGTGCTGCAAAATGCAAAATAAAACTTTTCTGGCAAATCATTTAGGAATGAAGTCACTAAATGACCCACGTTAAGTTTCAGACGTCATAATCTTCAGAAAAATGCATGCTAAAGCAAGAACTGATATTCTATCAACTGTCTTAAGTTTATACAAGGTCAATTTTTAGTACTGTTTGTATGTTCCCCCCAATATATTTGGCCTTGTCCAGATTTCCTGCATTAAGAGGTTGAGAGGTATGTGCAAATAAATCTCTTTATAGAATTAGGAATATCCAAACCTCTCAACTGTCCCCAATTTTGGCTCAAAATGTTGCTCTCCCCCTAATAATCTCTCAGCAAAATAGCAATTTTGGAAGAAAACGTGGAGGGTTTACAATTATAAATAACTGTAATGATCAGAGTTATAGATTACTTTTATTTCAGAAATGCATATAGATTCTCTAATTTTGTTAGCTGCTCTAAGTTAACTGTGCTCATATTAAAATGGTGTCTTTTCTTTGACAGGTTCCCAGCTGTATTGTCTGGCAATTTTATATTTTTGCATCACATTTTTGGTCCATTTTTCATAAAATTGCATTTTTCTGGCAAATTAGTGGCAAATTGTTAAAGACTGAAGTTAGAAAATAATGGCAGACATTTGAGTTTCAGATTTCATACCTTTCAGAAAATTCGTACTAATGCAAGACCTACTACTATTCTATTATCTTTCTAAGTTTATAAGAGCAATATTTAAAAAATGTCCTTATTTTTGGGCCTTTGCCTCAGTTTTATTTATGAGTTTGTTGCTCTAAGAGGTTGAGAGGTGTGTGTGTGTGTGTGTGTGTGTGTGTGTGTGTGTGTGTGTGTGTGTGTGTGTGTGTGTGTGTGTGTGTGTGTGTGTGTGTGTGTTAGGTAGGTAGCATACCTCTCAACTGTCCAAATTTTGCAGAATGTCCAGATTTTTGCCCCACATTTTTTTGTCCGTTCCTCATAAATGTTGTGATTTTCTAGAAAATCATTGAAGGCTGAAGTTGCTAAATAATGACAGACATTTGAGTTTCAGACTTCATGTCCTTTATAAAAATTCATACTAGCACAAATCCTGTTATTCTGGCAACTTTCTCATACTAGCACAAATCCTGTTCTAGCAACTTTCTAAGTTCACGAGAGCATTATTTAATATCTGTCCCTGTTTATTTTAGGCTTTGTCCATATTTCTTGCACTAAGAGGTAGGTACTTTCTTGCACTAAGAGGTAAGTATTGTAAGGGTGTGTGTGTGTGAATGAAACATCTTAGTTAGGGGTAGCAGGTGGTTAGTAATTTACTCAAGCTCAAAACCTGTACCTTAGTTACAGGAAACAAAACCATAAATTCTCTACCCCAACTACCATGCTGCATTTTTCAAAGAACTGACATTTCAGGTTAATTTTCAATTCAAGGAACTGAGTTTGAGTGAATTTATATTATATTACTGAAGAGGCATTACAGCGAATGCCTCTTCATCGACACTAAAAGAGCGAACCGTGAATTACGAGGATGGCTGTAGCTTGGCTGGGGAGGGGGGTAGCAGTTTGAGAGCTGTGAGTACAAATTTGAAAATCCTAGCTACACCCCTGTATGTACACACACACACACACACACACACACACACACACACACACACACACACACACACACACACACACACACACACACACACACACACACACAAACACACACAGTGGAATACTTCCAACAGCTTCTGAATGTAGAAAACCCAAAGAAGTTGACTGCCCCAGACACAGCCTACAATGAGAGAAGAGGAAGAGCCCACCACAGAAGAAGTAAAAACAGTGCTAAGGAAAATGAAGTCAGGGAAAGCAGCAGGATCAGATGAGGTCACAGCAGATATGATAAAGATGCTGTGTGAGATAGGGGAGAAATGGCTTCTGAGGGTACTCATAACAGTGTGGAGAGAAAGCCAAATCCCAGATAACTGGAGAATAAACATACTAGTGCCTGTATGCAAAAGTAAGGGGGTTTATCTATGGCAGTACAGAAGTATCAAACTCCTGTCACATTGCATGAAATTTCTGGGGAAGGTGATTCGTAAACAAATATACAGAGTAGTTGAAAGTAAGATGGGAGATGAGCAGTTCGGATTCAGATCAAGATGCAGCACAACTGACCAAATGTCTGCAGTGAGACAGATAGTTGAGAAGAAGCTAGAGATGAAGAAAGAGTTCTACTGTGTATTCCTAGACTTGGAGACAGCTTATGACAAGGTCCTAAGAAAGCTGATTTGGCCAGTAGTGTGGTGGTTCGAAGTCCAAGAAACATTGGTAGAAATAGTGCAAACTATGTGAAGAATTATATGACGTCTTCTGATGATTTCTTGCTGTTACTTGCATTTACATGCATGCATTAACTATTTATTGTGACCCAACTAGTCTTATTACTTTATTGTACTAAGTACAATAAATTCACTGAGATAAACTGCTTAAATTAATAAGCTTTTTACTATTACATTTTCCTTTTGGATCTACAAGCATACAACACAGATGCTGTCAGCTCTCTATGGCAAATTCCCAAAGCTTGTTTATGCACACTCATATTTATACCAAAAAGTCTGATATTTTTCTCAGTCTCATGTGTAACAGTTCTTTCTTTGTATAACAATTTTCTTTTGTTCCCTTGTCCTTGGTTCTTTGTAGTTTGATGATCCATGGAAACTCAGTCTTGCATTATCTGAAACGTGGTGTTCCAGCACCAGCTGAAACTGGATGTTTTAACTTTATTTTGCTTGATGTTACATCTCTTTACTCCGTTGATGTCCTTCCAGCTGCCATCTGCGCAGTTATTTTTACAGACTTTGTTTCTCAATAACATACTCCTTTACATGGATGCCAATATCTAATTAAGCTATGCCAGCACACTTACTACTTTCTATTTTTCAGCATTTTATACTATTTCTAAATTAACCCTTTATATTTCATTTTGCCCTATATTATTCTTGCAGCTTTTTTCCAAGCTAATAATCATGCTAACAACAGTTTAAATGGAGACAAAATCAGTGGCGGCTGGTGACATCAAATTAAAGGGGGGCTGCAGGAGACAGCTGAATGGATGGGGCCAATGGGAAGGGGTGTGACCAACTAGAAAGGGGTGGAGCTATGCTGAAAACTAAAACAACTGGAACTTTAATTAAATATGCTGCCCTGGGTGCCAAACTGTCATTACGAGAGTCCAATCAAGATAAAATGAAGTGTAGAAGAAAAAAATATTTCAATGCATTGGCTACATGACAACTTACTTAATATCTAGATGGAAACACAAAGGTTGTGAGGTATGAAAAAATAAATTGCTTTTTAAATACATTACTGGAATGCCAGTCAAAATCAAGTATAAAATAAAACAAGCAGCAGTCAGCTCAAACCACTTATCCTTACACTGCAGGTCTAATTATAATTTATATTCAGCTTTATAAAATTACCAAGTAACATGATGAAAGTAGCAATCTCTGTGATACCCCCACTTGTAAAAATGTTTCTTATCCAAAAAAGACCGGCTGCCTGACAACAACTATCTGCTTGTTTCATGGGTCAAAGTAAAAAATGAACAGCGAACAAGAAACAAGCTCAAGATAAATTGCTTAAAGGATTACTGCACAAGTTAGGGACCACACATGATAGACTGGCATTCTGTTTAGTTTACGGGTAAAGCCTGCAAAGATAACTGCAAGTCTCCAACAAATGTAATGAGCTTCTGAAAATACTGTAATCCTGTCCTTTATTTCAAATACTGTCATATGCATTTCAATACCTAAGGCTTATACGTTATCTAGTTATGTAAATATTCTCTGCATGGCAACAATGAAAAGGCTTTCAATGTTGGTAATTCTTTAACAGTATGCTTATTAAAGCTTACTTGCATCTTACAATCTCCGACAAGCTTACCTGATGGTCAATAAAACATTGCTACTTTAATACAGAGCAACAGGACACCGCAACAGCATGCATTTTCTGAATAATAAGAAGCCTAAATCAACAGTATAAAAATATGACAGAAAACCAGAACATTCTGCAAAATCAAAGACAGATGAAAAGCCAGGCTCGTACTCGTGGTCTACCTTGGATGGGGGAATACTCTGCACACTTACACTGCATAACTGCTCCTTGCCTTGCTTGGACACATCCAGAGCCACTACAATGGGGAGTGGGGTGCAACAAGTAGGTCACAGTTTGAAATGTCTCTGGCTGACAGTGATGGCTCTGACACTCATACCTCTCAACCTCAGAGCAAGAAATCTGGACAAAGCCATGTCTAGAAGTGGGACACAGGCCCAAAAATAAAGACAGTATTTAAATATTGCTCTTATAAACTTAGAAAGATAATAGAATAGTAGTAGGTCTTGCATTAGTATGAATTTTTGAAAGTATGAAATCTGAAACTCAAATGTCTGCCATTATTTTCTAACTTCAGTCTTTAATGATTTGCTACTAATTTGCCAGAAAACCACAATTTTATGAAAAACAGACCAAAAATGTTATGCAAAAATATAAAATTGCCACACAATACAGCTGGGAACCTGTCAAAGAAGGGACACCTTTTTAAAATTAGTACTGTTAACTTGAGCAGCTGACAAAATAAGATCATCTACATGCATTTCCGAAATAAAGGTAATCTATAACTCTGATCATTACAGTTATTTATAATTGTAAACCCTCCACGTTTTCTTCCAAAATTGCCATTTTCAGAGGGATTATTAGGGGGAGAGTAACATTTTGAGCCAAAATTGGGGACATTTGAGAGGTTTGGATATTCCTAATTCTATAAAGCGATTTATTTGCACGTACCTCTCAACCTCTTAATGCAAGAAATCTGGACAAGGCCAAATATATTGGGGGAACATGCAAACAGTACTAAAAATTGCTCTTGTATAAACTTAAGACAGTTGATAGAATAACAGGTCTTGCTTTAGCATGCATTTTTCTGAAGGTTATGACGTCTGAAACTCAATGTCTGTCATTATTTAGTGACTTCATTCCTAAATTATTTGGCAGAAAACCACAAATTTTATGAGGAACAAACCAAAAATAAGAAAAAAAATGTATTTATTCTGCAAAATTCTGGACAGTTGAGAGGTATAGTTCAGCCAGGGCTGTCTGAGTTTGCTGCCCTTCCTCCCCTCACAGAATCATGGTTGAAAGAAGCGTCACCCCTGCAGCCATTCCAATGTCCCATCCCTTGGTTATTTCGCCCCATTTGCCATAAACACTGTAATGTGCATACTGCTTTACTTCTGCGATGATATGGATTACATTTGAAAGTTTTATTTTATATTTTACAGCATAAACCCTAATAGATATCTGCTAAACAAAGCAATGCAGTCTCACAATGAAAATAGACTTAGCATTAAAACTTCTCTGCCCTTGAAACTCACATTAATTGAAACAGCATTGAAACCCACATTCAAAGAAAATACATTTTGCCAGTGGCAGATAAAGATTAATTTTGGGCTGTTTTCAAATTATAGGCCCCTTGAACATGAAACATACACATGTTCTTTGATACACCTTCCTGAATGTATTAAATTATATTTCTTGTACAATACAGTACAGTTGTTAGAGGGCATTTTAAATGTATTATTTTGAACATTTTTCCAGTAAACAATGAAACAAAATGCATGCACCAATAATGACAAAACTGCCCAATTCAGAACATTTCCATCATAAAAGTCTACTCAAACTTCAACAGTCCACCAGTATCAGTAAATATGCACTCTGAAGAAATAAAAGCCATCTAAATAATTCCACATTAAAGAAATCTGTTAACTAATGAAGAGGTTACTACTAGCAAACAACTGCATATGTCATTGTTTCATCTACAAATAAAGTGCCTGTTGCCCTTAAGGAATAAATTGCTTATATTGCATTAAAAAATTATAATGCTAGTAATATTGCAATAGAGAATGGATGGCAAACTGATAACAGGTTCATAGTTACTAGGTATCTTCACCAAAGAGGACTGCAGCATCCATCCCCTTTACAACAGAGTACAGTATCCGCAATGGATCTACCTACTGTGGGAGTAGAACCCACAGCCTTCTGCATCAAAAGCAAGCACACAACCTGTTGTACTATTTACAATGCAAGCCACCTTGGCATAAGCAGCACTAAACTTTTGTTCCCCTGCAGCTCTCAGCTCCTTGTAAAATCTACTCGACACTCAGCTGTATCTCTGAACTTTGCAGTACAAGAAATCTGGACAAAGCCAAAATTTATTTGGGGGGGGGGGACAAAAGCCCAAAAACCAGGGACACATTTTAAACATTGCTTGTATAATGCTGGAAAGTTGCTAGAATAAAATGCTGTGTTACCACCATACATTTCACTGCCAAGTATTGAACCCAGGTCCCTGTGCAAAACAGCCAGAGCAACATACCACTATGCCAAATCATCTATTTTTATGAAAGAAAGGAAGACTGAAACTTAAATGGCTACCATTTAGTGAATTCAGTTCTCACCATAGCTGTCAACATCTTAGCATAAAACACCTGAACAAAGCCAATAATGGAGGAATACTGCTCCTAAACATATTCAGTGAGTTCAGTTATCACCATAGCTCTCAACCTTGGCACAAAAAACCTGGACAAAGCCAATAATGGGGGAATACAGTCCAAAAAACAGGGGCAAATATCCACTGAGAACACCAGAGCAAACCCACACAAACACAGGAAGGATATGCAGACTCCACACAGAAGGCACCCCAGCCAAGAATCAAACCAGCCAACCCATAGCTGTCAGGCAACACTGCTACCACTGCACCACTGTCTGCTGTAAGAAACAAAAATGCAGAAACCACAGATTTTATGAGGAACAGAACAAATATGAGGCAAAAATCTGCAAATTTATTTTTATTTTTTTTATTTAACATTTGTTGACTGGGAAAGTCCGACTAG